>NW_006790234.1:28404-35586 GCF_000442215.2 Lipotes vexillifer | reverse complement strand
GTGACTATGAGATGTGCAAGTGCCTGCTGAGTGGTTGGCTAGGATTTAGGCCTTCCTGCGCCCTTCTGTGCGTGTGGATGAGAGTGTTTGTGCAAGTCAGGAAAGTGTTAAATCTTACCAACGTTCACCTGAGGGAGACATTGAGCCTTGGACCTCTTAGGAGATGACCATTGCTTTGAAGTCGCCCTTTGGTGATCAGGGTACAAGGATGCATCCCTCTGCGCGCTTGCGGGCTGGACGTCTCCAGGACTGTCCCAGAGCATGACCGAGGCAGCGCCAGCAGAGTGGAGAGAAACTCGTGGGCCTGATGGTGGATGCTTAGAAGTTTGGTTTTCAAGGCTGTGGAGAGGCTGCTCCTGCTTTGCGAATAAACAGGGTTCTGCTGACCAGACGGAGGCTGATCCAGGCACCACCCTGACATCCAGAGAAATGTGGCAAATGTGTGCAAAGTCCACAGGAATGCCCCCGGGGAACAGATTTTCCTTTTAAGAGGATGGTTCTGAGTTCCTGCCCCAGGAATTGCTGTGGATATGTCTCCAAAGTCAGCACCCCTTGTTCTGTTCTCTCTCGGTCCCCCGGAAGACCCACGGAAGGCTGATGTCATCAGGGAGAGCAGGAGGCTGTGGGCAATGACCATGCGAGGGGCTGTGTCTGCCTGAGCCCCTTCCTGCCCCACCTGAGGGTCCCGAGGGGCCACGAGGGATGAGGAGGGCACAGGACAGGCAGCCCAAGCAGGACACCTGAGGTTGGGGAGGTGACACAGGATGGCCGTCCTTCCCGTTGGCTGTCATGTGGTGGAATCTGATGTCATACCCGGGGGCTGACTCCAATTTTCATAAAAGGACCAAAAGCTCAGTGGTTTAAGTGACCTTCCCCATGATGGAGGCCCCGGAGGTGTGAGCCCAGGGCTCTGCCTTCGGCTTTCTTGGCCTCATTATTGAAACTGTGAATTAAATGGGTAGGTGGGCACTTGTTTCTCAAATCACAGACCATACGATGAAGCCAATACCATCGTGTCCTAAGAAATGGGACATTTTTGTTCAAATAAAAGAAAAAATTGATGGTAATAAATTTATCTAACGTATTACGCTGAGTGGTTTCAGCAAATTCTCGGCCCTTTCCTCCCCGCCCCCTCGTCCCCCCGCCCCCTCCTTCCCATCCCCCTCCCTCCCCGCTGAGTGGATGCCTGTGTTGGATCTGGACTGCTTTTCCGGAGGAGTTCAGATGAAGGTTCCGAATTCTCAGTGCAGCATCCCAGGCAGCTGTTTCCAATGTTGCAAGTTAGCCCTCCCCCACCTCAAATGGCAGATCCACTTTAATTTTTGAAAACGAACTTGTTTAATTTTTGGTTAGAGCACGCATGACCATGGCTCACAAAGCAGAAAATATTTTAAAATGAGGGCCAACATCTCCTTCCAGCACATTCCCCAGTTTTCTCCTTCCCCAGAAGAGAACAAAGCAACAGGTCACCATGACTCTTGGCTTCCCGTGTATCCTCTCAGACTGTCTTCACACTTGCATAAGCAAATAGAAATAAACATTCCTCCCCCTTTGAAATGTGACCTGTACTGTCTGCACCTAATGGAACAATGTATCGTATAGATTTTCCTCGATTCCTCCCGTAGTCACATCCCAGGGCCCTGCCTGCACTGTGATCTAGTTCATATAACAGGTGAGTGAGGGCACCAACCCCGACTAAGGGACATTTGGGTGGTTTACCCTCCTTTGCAGTTACAATGATGCGCTAAATAATTTTGTACGTATATTATTTCCCACATCAACCTATATATGGGGAGGATGTATTCCTGGGAGTGGAATTTCTGGGTCAAAGGACGGATGTACTTATCATTTACTAGATGTTTCCAAATAGCCATCCCCACTGATTGGTGTTTACACACCTGCCAATTCTATGTGAAAACGCCCCTTTCCCCCAGCCACATGCTGTTTTATCACACTTTTTATTATTGTCAAGCTGCTAATCAGAAATGGTATCTTAGTGAGGTTTTATTTGGCATTTCTCTTACTATGAATGAAACTGAGCGTTTTTTCTTATGTTTAAGATGCATGTTTATGTCCTCGTTGTGTTATCTCCACTTTTAACTCATTGGTGGGTGGTGGGTAATGTGCTGCCTGGAGGAGGAGGACGTTCTGGGGTCACACATGCCTCCCTCATGTGTCCCCAGGACTTAGTGTTGTGGGTCATGAGTGTGACGGGTCCCATTTTCAGAGGGAAGGGCGCTCTGAGCCGAAGGCGTGGCGAGCAAAGATGCAGCATCGCTGGTCCCTGACTTGTTTGGAAATAGACCACGTCTGTAAGACATGAGGTGACAGATGGGACTGGACAGCTGCCTGCAGGGCCTTGAATGCCGGGGCGAGGACGGCCTGCTTTGTTCTCCCCTCCGTGAGCAGCAACAGTAAGTTACTGAGTAGAAAATCCATATCTCAACTAGTATATTTAGGATGGATAAACAATAAGGTCCTACTGTACAGCACAGGGAACTATATTCAATATCCTGTGATAAATCATAATGGAAGAGAATATGAAAAAGAATATATATATATGTATAACTGAGCCACTTTGCTGTACAGCAGAAATTAACATAACATTGTAAATCAACTATACTCCAATAAAATTTTTAAAAATAAAACAATGAAAAGATAAAAGAAAAGACAGGCCCCGGCTGCTAGCGCTACGTGCACTGCTGTGTCCTAAACAAAACATAAATTTATGTGAACATGCAGATCATATTAAAAATCAGTCACTCCTACTAGAGAATGGACTTGAGGATATAGGGAGGGGGAAGGGTAAGCTGTGACAAAGTGAGAGAGTGGCATGGACATATATACACTACCAAACGTAAAATAGCTAGCTAGTGGGAGGCAGCCGCATAGCACGGGGAGATCACCTCGGTGCTTTGTGACCACCTAGAGGGGTGGGAGGGAGGGAGACGCAAGAGGGAAGAGATATGGGAACATATGTATATGTATAACTGATTCACTTTGTTATAAAGCAGAAACTAACACACCGCTGGAAAGCAATTATACTGCAATAAAGATGTTTAAAAAAAAAAAAGTCCGTCACTGAAAATAACATTAGTTGCAGGGAGTCCTGGCTAGTCACCAGTGGTGTGTGGTTTACAGCAGTCCACAGCGCTCTGGTCCAGTTTTGATAACTTAGCGGTCCTGCCAGGCACCAGGGCTGATCCGGGGTCCCAGGTCCCACCTCCATCCCCATCACAGTCTGAAAGAGAATCCTTTCTGGGTAGAGTCTGACCACAGGGGACATGAAACTGCTGTCACCCCCAACCTGGGAGCCGAGAGGACTGAGAGGTTGACTCTAAGCACATTTTCTTCCTAGAAATGTTTTTACTACATCAGAGGAAAGAGGAGAAGGAGAAATTAGGCCACTGGATCCAACTCAGGATTCAGGTGTCGAGATTTCCATTTCCTGCTCATCCTTACGTAGACGGAGTCCAAAATTCATTGATATTTCCTAGCTTCACAGATACGCAGAGCACGTCACTAAGAAATGTAATGGTTGTCCTCAAATATATTTCAAACCTAAGTATACATTGATTTTCAATTGGCTGTTGCTTTGAGGGATTTTCGCGTTGCATCCTCCCCTTAGCATGAGTAGCCCAAGCTGAGAAGCGGCACTAACATCCTCCCGTCCCGTCGGCACAGCGCGGAGGAGGGGAGGGGCCCTTACTCGACCACCCTCTCTCACCGTCAGGAGGCAGATGGTGTGCAGCCCCTCCTTTGCCAGGAGCAACTCTCAGAGCTCCTGATGGTGAGGTCTCCCTGGGTGGAGGAGTCTGTGAGAAGTTGGCTTTCAATATCCAAATAATGAATAGGCTTTAATGTGATTGTAAAAAAGCATTCAACCAGAAAAAGTTGGCTCAGATGCGCAAAGCACTTCCCGAGAGCCTCATCTACATGCGATCTTCCAACTGCGTTTTCTTAGGAACCCAGGGATGCCGGTGGCTGGCTCAGTAACTGAATTAAAAACTATTCCCTAGTAAATTTCAGGTACTCTGCACCAAACAAATACTAGTCTTCCTATGTTTTATAATTCTCTTCAAGGCCATAATCTCCAATTATCAGATGAAAACAAAATCAGGGACTTGGCTATTCTACCACTGTGAACTTCTTAAATCTTAGTAATCACACTCCAAATAGTAATCTACACTTATGTTAGTTTATAGAATGCAGAAGATTCTGCAGATATGTCACTTGCCCCTCATATTAACCCTACGAACCAGATGACAAAACAATCCTGGAACTGTTATTGAGTTTCCCATGTTTCCATAGCAATAAGCGCATCTTGTCTGAATCACACAACATTTGCTGTGGTGTGTGCTATACCTTCGTGCAAAATTTTAAGCTAGACAGGACCCCAACTCTACATTTTTCTTGCATGCATTTTATTCCTAGTACACACAGTGCTCTTTTGTACAGAGTACACAGTTTTTTTGTGTTTTTTTTTTTACATCTTTATTGGAGTATAATTGCTTTACAATGGTGTGTTAGTTTCTGCTTTATAACACAGTGAATCAGTTATACATATACATATGTTCCCATATCTCCTCCCTCTTGCGTCTTCCTCCCTCCCACCCTCCCTATCCCACCCCTCTAGGTGGTCACAAAGCACCGAGCTGATCTCCCTGTGCTGTGCGGCTGCTTCCCACTAGCTATCTATTTTACGTTTGGTAGGTACAAAGTTTTATTAATGTCCAGAGCAATCAAATGACAAATTTGTGTCTGTTTTTGCATGAGAATCTAAAAGTCCATCTTCCCAACTCTTAGCATCATTGAGATCATTTTCCCAGTGGGCCTGGCACCCCTTACACAGCAGTGCACAAGTGCCCACTGGCTTTTATTCTAAAGGTCTTCGTCCTTCTTTTTTGTTTTTGTTTTTGTTTTTTTAAAGCAGAAGCATGTACAAATCCAAATACTCTCTATAAAAGACAAGAGAGTTAGCATTTAGTCATTTATTTTCTGTGTTTTATTAAAATGAAATATGTGGATGATGACAAAGTTGTATCCAACCCGGACCCGCAAGTATGAACTCACTCACCTCCTCTTCAGAGAACTACCATCACAGATTCAGTGAGTGTCCCTCTAGTTTATAATTTTTACATTTTAATTACATATATATTCATAAGCAATAGATAATACTGTTCTGTGTTTTAAAATTACGTGTACACGGTATCATCTTAGAAAACTTCACTTTTTAAACTCAGCATAGCATTTTCAAAATCTATTGATATTTCCATTTACATAATCAGCATGTAGCTGGATTTTAAAATTCAATCTCTCTTTTAACATGTAAGTTAAAAATTTATGGTTGTGATTACTGGATATATTTGTACTTATCTCTGCAATTGTATATACATTTTCCTTTTACTATGTTTTTTGAGACACATTCTGACTTCAATTTATTGCATTTGTTTAAAGCTGTAAGTTGGCTAAAAGTGCATTCCTGTATGTATGTTCATGTCATCCTTGGACAACCGTCCTGGTCTCATCTTTATCACCCCTGAGGCCCTTCCTCACGTGTGATCCTGGGCACGGTTCTTACTCTCTAACTCTCCTCATCCAGTTGGTGTGGTTCCATGACCAGGAGTTTTTCCCACATGTTGGCCATCTTTAATAGCAACAATAACCACAGCAGTAATGACAGCTGTCATTTACTGAGAGGCTGCTATATTTTCTATATTTATTGAGAGATACATTCCTGGAAAATAATAGGCTCTTGGTAAATACCAGGTTCTGAGCCAGTTGCAAAGTAGACCCGAAAGTCAGAGATGGTTTCCCTCTCGGCTGGATTAAGAATGTGTTGGGACCACCATCTCAAATGAAACTTCTCATTCCTTCCTTTTAAGTTTAGGTAAGAAATAAGAGCAAACACACAATCACATGGAGAATCTCTGGCCTACGAGATGGTGAACGCCCTCGAAACTGCCATCCCTCATAGAGGGTACAGACCTTATGACAGGTCTCACTCTCAATTCACGCTCATTCTGTTACTGTGCTGAGTTCTTGAATTCATCACTTGCACCTTCTTATCACTGGCAAGGTTCAGCCGTGGAGATGATACTCTGAGCTGATGTCTCTTCAAATATCTAAACAAATCACCAAGTAGAAACCAAATCATAATCAATCTTTCTATCTTTGTTCGCTTAGGATCCAAAACATTCTGGCAAAACCAATCTATTGTTTGTTCAGCTATGATAAACTGTACGAGAAAAAATTCCCAAGAGATGAGTGAGCAGGATTATTTGATGGAATAATATCTCTTGAATATGTGGGGCTTACAAGAACGAGAAATGCACAAATGTTGTCATTTCTGCTTCTAAATCAAATGTCATTTAAAAACTCGAGAGGAGAAGAAAAATCCATTTATCCATATTTTTGCTTTTTCCACGTTCTTTCATCCTTCATGATGTTCCCAAGATTCCTTCTTTTATCCTTTCCTTTCAGTTTCAAGAACTTCCATAAGCCATTCCTGCAGGGTGGATCTGCTGGTGACAAATTCTCTTACTTGTCCTTCATCTGAGACTGTGTAGGCTTCCCTTTCATGCCTGAAGGATATTTTTGCTGAATATAGGATTCCAGGTTGACAGTTCTTTTCTTTCAGCTCTTGAAAAATCTTAGGATACTTCCTTCTGTCTTCCCCGGGGTTCTGATGAGAAATTCATCGTCACTCAGACTGTCACCCTTATAGGTACAGTGTTATTTCTCTTTTGCTGCTCTCAAGGTATTTGTCTTGTTTTAAGTTTTCAGAAGTTTGATTATGTTGAGTCTTGGCATGAATTTCTTTGTTTTTTAATTATTTTTAACTTTTTATTTTATATTAGAGTATAGCCGATTACGTTTTTTATTGTTTTTTTATTGTTCACTCAGTTTCTTGAATCTTTAAGCTTATGCCTTTTGCCAAATTTGGGATATTGTAGTCATTACTTCTTTGAATGTCTTTTCAGCCCCAGTCTCTCTTCTCTGCTTCTGGGACTTCATGACACAAGTATTAGATTTTTTGTTATAGTACCACAAATCCCTGAGGCTCTGTTCATTTTGTTTTTTCAAAACAAAAAGTGTTTTCCCCATTGTTGGAACTGGGTGATTTGTATTGTTCTATCTCCAAGTTCAGTGATTGTTCTTCTGTCTCTCTGTTCTTCTGCT
>NW_006790234.1:27344-28393 GCF_000442215.2 Lipotes vexillifer | reverse complement strand
GCTGAACCCATCTACAGAGTTTTTAATTTCAGTTATTATATATATGTTACAAAATTTCCATCTGCTTCTTCTTTATTTCTTGGTACTTGTTCTGTTTCTTTGCCAAGACTTTGTATTTTTCATTTGTTTCAAACATGTTCAAAATTTCCTGTTGAAACGTTTTTATGACAGCTGCTGTAAGATCCTTGTGAGATAATTTCAGCATCTGTGTCACCTCAGCGTTGGCGTCTGTTAATTGTCTTTTCTCATTCAAGTTGAGATTTTCCTGATTCACGGTATGATGAGCAGTTTTCAATTAGATCCTGGAAATTTGGGTATTATGTTATAAGATTCTGGATCTTATTTAAGTCTTTTGTTATAGGAAACGTGTGTGTGTGTGTGTGTGTGTGTGTGTGCGCGCGCGCGCACACATGTGTGTGTGTGCAATGCTATGGTTGTCATTCAGTTTATTTCTATGTATGTCATAAGCTCCACATTGTTAATATTTTTGCTTTGGATATTCAATTCCCTCTTAAAGATATTAAAAGTAAGGAAAGTGTCTATTATATATAACATTATTTTTATTATTTCCATCACACTTCTTTTCTTTGTGTACAAACACATTTCCATCTGCTATCGTATTCTTTCTTCCTGAAAAACTTTCTTCAGTATTTCTTGGCAGTGAATTCTTTTGGCTTTTGTTAAAAAGCCTTTGTTCTGTCTTCATTTCTGTAAGGTATTTTCACTGGACACAGAACGCTGGGCTTACTGAGTTTTCTTTCAATACTTTAAAGACATCTCTTGATTTTAATTAGGCTTGATGAATTTCCGATGAGAAATTGGCTATAATTTCTTTTTCTCTACGTAAGTTGTCTTCATTCTCCTGCTGCCGTCAAGATTTTCTGTTTTATCTTTGGTTTTCTGCAGTTTGATTATGATGTACTTAGGTATGTTTTTCTTTTTATTTATCCCATTTCAGTTTCCCTGAGCTTCTTGAATCTGTAGTTTGTCAACTCTCTAATTTAAAAAATTCTCAGCCCTTGTCTCTTCACATGTTTCCTCTGCCTGGC
>NW_006790234.1:16102-27334 GCF_000442215.2 Lipotes vexillifer | reverse complement strand
TCTTTCCCTGTCCACTCCAATTATATGTATTCCATATTGTCCTACAGCTCTTACATGTTTTGCTTTATTATTTTTTCTCTTTGTTCTTTGCGTTTCACTTGGTTTAATTTCCATTTACCTATCTGTGTTCACGAATTTTTTTCATTCTGATGTGTCCAGTTTGGTGATAAGCTCACTGAAGGAGTTCTTCTCTGATATCATGTTTTTTATTACTAGCATTGCCATTTGACTCTTTTTATAGTTCTGTCTCTCTGCCAAAATTCCCCATCTGTTCATGCATGTTGTCCATCTGTTGCACTAGATTCTCTAACACATTTGACATCTTTATTGAAATACTTATTTAATTAAATATTTATTTATTTAAATATTTAACATATTTAACATCTCATTGATAGTGCCAATATCTGGGTCATTTCTGGATCAAGTTCTGTTGACTGATTATTATCATTGCTACAGCTGAACCTGGTACTGTAGGTGCTGGTCATCATTAGAAAGAAAGGAAGAAAGAAAGAGAGAAAGGAAGAAAGAAAGAGAGAAAGGAAGAAAGAAAGAAAGAAGAAAGAAAGAAAGAAAGGAAGAAAGAAAGAAAGAAAGAAAGATAGAAAGAAAGAAGGAAGGAAAGAAAGAAAGAAAAAAGAAAGGAAGGAAGGAAGGAAGGGAGGGAGGGAGGGAGGGAGGAAGGAAGGAGGAGCAGTGTAATAATTGAAAGGGAAGACATAAGCATATCATTATTTTCAGACACCGTGATCTGAAAATGAAATAGAAAATTCAACAAAACCCAACAGAAGCAGTGAGAGTTTAGCAAAGTCAAATTTCAAAATTCAATAGCGCTTTTTGAGCTAATCAACTAGAAAACAGAAAAAAATAAGATGCCATTCACTATTGTAACACTATCTGTGCAGCATCAGAAATTAACAAATCATGAATAAAAGCTGTTCAGAAAAAATGTTAAAATCGAATTAAATTTCGTAAAATAGAATTTGAGTAAATGGAGAATTAATCATGTTCCTGGATGGAATGACTAATTTTTGAGGACATTAATTCTCCCAACAGTGTTCTATAATTTTAAAACAACCTCAATCAAACGTCAGACATGTATTTTAAGGTACTTGGTAAGTTGGTTCTGAAATGTACATGGCATAATATTCTAATATTTAATGGCCTATGAAAAGTTAAGAGGAGTGGAAAAAGATGAGTGGAATTTTGTTCTGTGAGCTATTAAGATATGCTTCACAGGCACAGTCACAGAAAACAGGACTGTACAGGTCAAAGAACAGATAAATAGGCCAACAAAATGGCATAGAGAGCTCAGACACAGATCCCTGTATTTTGGGAACTTAATATACAATAAATTGGCAGAATAGGTCAATGGAGAAAAGATGATTAAGTAGACCAATTAAGGGTATACTGGTAAACCAGCTCTTTAAGAGAAGAAAGGCCTGTGTTATAGAATTTGCTGATTCCCATGGTATAAGTACTCCATCAAAGACAACTTCAAACTCTCTCCAATGCTCAGCAGACATGCCTGTTTAGACCTGCCCTTGTGGAGGGCAAACCGTGCAGCACTGGGGTCCACTATGACCGTGGGCTCAAGTCCCCCAAATTCATATTTTGAAACTCTAACCCCATGGAGTTGTTTTAAGAGATAATTAAAAGTAATTACCTTTGGGAGGTAATTAGAACATGGTGTGGGGGGGCGGGTGGCCTCATGATGGGATTGGTGCCCTTATAAGAGGAAACAGGGGAGCCTCTCTCTCTTTCTTCTCTCTCTGCTACATGTGGTCTGCTGACACCTCGATCTTGGACTCCCCACATCCAGAACGGTGAGAAATAATTGGTTGTTGTTTAAGACGCCCAGTCTGTGGTATTTGTTAAAGCAGCCAGAGCAGAATCAGACAGTCTGTTTAAGAGAAGTGAGGGCTGTGCCAGCGTGGAGGGGGTGGGGCAGGCGCTCCAGGGGTCCTCAAGCAGTTAGAGGAGAGAAAAGAGTCTCAAAGTAACAGGGAAGGCATACTTGAAGAATATGGAATACCATCCACATTTAGAGCAATGTGCAAGAATAGCTCCATAGCGTGTGATGAATTTGTACACGTCCCAGCAGCTGGAAGCCCTTGGCTCTGGGTAGGAAAAGGGAAGGAAAATAGGTCATCTTCTGAGGTTCCACTGCAAGTTTTGGGGCTCTTCTAAAGGAGAAGAATATAAGATTATGAATTCCGACTTGCTGAGCTCTTCCTCAGGCCCGGGAAAGGGCTTGCTCTGGGTGTGCAGTTTAAAAGCTGTGTGATCCAGCATGATCACTTATCCTCTCTGAGACTCAAGTCTCCAGGTAAATGAGGGGACCACACTCACCCTCAGGAATGGGTGTCCTTGAGCCAATGTTCAACCTCGTTGGAATCGTGGTGAGGTGGTCTAAGTCACTTAACATGGAAAGGATGAGAAATCAACCGTGGGAAATAGATGAATAAGGTGATAGATGGTGGTCTGATGGGCACGGCTTATAGAGACAAATGCTGAAATTTAAACGTGGCTGAGAACAGACACCCCGAAGGCAAATAAGAGCAGCGCATATTGGGGTCTAAGGGAGAGACACTCAAAGGTGTAACGAGGTCGGGGAAGGGCAGCGGCTCCCCCATGAGCGACCCTGCTGCCCAGAGAGAAAGGTTCATGGCAGGGTTTGGGATGACTGAGCTGAGAGCCACAGGTGGGAGGAGAGACAGGATGCCCATCCCAGGGAGGAGCCATTGAGAGCATCTCGCGGAGGAAGCAGGCGGCCCCGGTGCTGAGAAGGTCACACAGGATTCTAAGAGAATAAATCAGGTGTTTGGAACCAAAGCACACTGGGAAGCTTTATGCTCATTCAGCTGGGCTTCCATTGACCAAACTTCCATTTTGGAGAAATCTTTAGACCCTAACGTAGGTTCTGTCAAGTGCCCAAAGTAATGGCAAGTCTTTGTCAATGGTGTCGAGATTTGTGTATAAAATTAAATCATTTTGAGCTAAATCTAGTGACAAACGTAGGTGATCAATCTGGGTAATAACATTTTGGGCAAAAAAATGAGGAGTAAGTCTAAAGTAATAAGACAGCTCTTTTCTTTGGTGGTTAATATACTAGCTGTGATGCTATTTCCCAGAAAGAACAGAGGGAAACTGTTAGACATCAGCCAGCTCCTCTAGGAGGTCTCCCCAGTTGAATGAAGAATTTCTGGTGTTTCTTTGAAAAGGGAAATAACGTGACATTCAGTGAGTTGTGGAACTATGCTAAGGCTCCAGGTCCTCGTGTGGGATGTGGGGTTAATACTATCCGCTCACGAGGTTGTCATGAAGCTGGAATGACGGAACATGGGTAAGCCACTAAGCACCGCATCTGTGATGCATTAAGTGCTTCAGAAAGGTCAGCCGAGAGCGGTCGGTGTTCAGCACCTTCCCTTCTCAAGACCCTCTACTGGGAGCATCTAAACAGTATTTTATTCAAAGCTGATCATCGCCCTAAAATTTAGGGATTTTCAAACTGAAAAGCCTAAGTCTTGGGGACATTAACTAAAGCCTGCTGGCTACCAGGAGTGAGTAAGTGGTGAGTAGCGGGATTCCAGCCCAGGTTACCGTGGGGTCCACACTCTCCCCACTCCCCACAAATCTCACCTATGCTTCCGAGTTACACAGGGCTTTGGTCCACACCGTTCTGCAGGTGTGGGCAGGCTGGGGGTTCCTCTCTCGTGAACAGAGGGGGAATTTAACTAGATGACCCTTGCCCAGTGAACTGGGGAATCTAAGCTTGGACCCATGTTCACTGCCTTGCAGTCAAGAGTTCTTTCTAAACAAGAGTACACCCTCTCTCTCACAACAAGTTGATGAACAAGCCTAATCTGTATATCTCCATCTGAGCATCATAATTTACCATCCTCACTTATCTCCTGAAACGTGGCCCTGAACACCACACAATAACAGAGGATGCATGAAATATGATTTACTGGAAAATCTTTGTGATGAGCAGTGAGGGATTTGGCAAGATCACATCATCAGGAATCTGTCATAAAATATTTGTGGAAAATGAGTGAACTTCTCTTTAGAGAAGATCAGCCACTATCATCTGCTACTCTTGCTACAACTTCCTATTTCAAATTTCTATTTTTCTGTAAGAATCCAGAGTCTGGTCAGCTCCGTAGGAAATGGTTGTTGTTGGATGAAATCCTGAAATTCTTACACACGAAGCAGTCTTTGATGGAGTCACTTTGTGTGCCCATCGCAGGGTCTCCATGACTGAACTTAAATGGTCATTTGCAACCTGTGGGTTATGCCATCACCATGGACCACAAACCATGGCACGTTTCCTTCTGTTACTGTGGTGATGCAAATTTTAAAATTACTGCTCATTTTTAAATCCCTGTAGAAAGGTCCTAGTGTGTGACGCTTCTGGTGTTTAGACTATTGGGCAAATGGTCTTTTACTCTGTTTTCTTTTGGAGTCTGGAGTATCATTTGGTAAAAATGACCCTCAGGCTTCCCTGGTGGCGCAGTGGTTGAGAATCCGCCTGCCAATGCAGGGGATGCGGCTTCGTGCCCCGGTCCGGGAAGATCCCACATGCCGCAGAGCGGCTGGGGCCGTGAGCCATGGCCGCTGAGCCTGCGCGTCCGGAACCTGTGCAACGGGAGAGGCCACAACAGTGAGAGGCCCGCGTACCGCAAAAAAAAAAAAAAAATTGACCCTCGTAACCACCCTGGGCTCCCCAGTTACTGGTGTGCCATTGGATTAACAAGGGCCCAGCCCTCTGATTGTTCCTGTGTTTCTAAGAGGGATGGGTGGACAGCGGTCACTTTATGCTGTGGGATTGTGCCCTGTGGGAGTTTCCCATTAAACTCTGGGCTCAATCTGTGCTGTGTGCCCACCGGACACCTTTATACTTCTAACTGCCTCTATTCCCGGCTTCCCTGGAAGGTGCTGCGACTTTGGATTTGTTACCAGTCATTTCTGTAGCTAAGAATGAAGACAAATGTGGGCTCTGCTTTCTGTTTAATTGGTTAAGGTGTAAAACAACTGGGCTTAGCTATTTGCGTTGAAAAAAGGGGTCTGTTTGGCTATTCAGTGCTTGGTGAGTGCCTTCATTAGTCAGCAAATATTTACGTTAGTTTCAGTAAAAACACATTTGTTTGTACAAATATGGAGCTGAGTAGGAAAATGTTTACAGCATCCCCACTTGCCAACTCAGAAAGGGCTCATCCTGCAGATGCACTGAGGAATCAGACCTCACCCCCACCTCCACGCGTCGGCGGGGCAAGCAGCCCGGACTCTGCAGGGAGAATTCGCCTCTTACAAGGACCCCCGGTCGCTCTGTTCACCCCTCCCAAATTGGAGGCAGCTCCTCCAGCATCCTTGACAGGTGCTTTTGCAGCTCTTCCTGAACAAGTTCAAAGACAGGATCCTTTCCTCCTTAGGGAACGATCATTGTTTGTCTAAACAGCTCTGCTAGAATGTTCTTTTGCTATTGATTCAAAGTCTGGATCCTTATAACTTCTTCCTGTCTGTTCTAATTCTATCCTCTGGAGCCAAACAAAATAACGCTCTTTCCTCCTCCAAACAGTAGTGCTTCAAGCATTTGAAGGAAATTCTGTCATCTATGCACTGTGTTTTGTCTCCAGTAAACATTTAGCTCTTGAAGCATTCCTTTGAAGACATGGTTTCTAGTTCTTTCTCTCGCCATCCGGGGTCCCGCCCTGCCCTTGGGTTTGACCTGGAACAGAGGTGAGGACACTCCCTCCCCTTGAATCTCGTTCACGCTCCCACCCTGGCTTTGGGTTTCCTCTGACAGATTGTAAGAGCCCAGCCAGTGATCAAAGTCAGAAAGTAATTGTTCTTGAACATCGTGTTTTTGCTGGAAGGTCACGGAAATGTATCTGACCTTCTGGTTCTGATCCATCAGCGGTTGGGGTAGAGCTGTGGATTCTGACGCTGTGTATGCTTTATGTGCCATCACTTCTCTTCTCTTGCAGAGGTGGCGTTTCCCTGGGGCAGAGGTGCTTGGGGAGCAGAGGGAACAGGCCAGATGCCCCATCTCTCCAGAGGGGTGGAGGGTAAGAGAAGTTTGCAAAAGCCTTCCAGGGATTTTGACAGTCCCGCGTTGCTTCCTGGGACTGAGAACACTGCCCCAAGGACCAGGCCACCCTTTGAAGGAACACACTTGCTATGTCCCTCCTGGTTCCACAGAGGAATTCCTACTCACCAGCCCAAGTGAGTCTGCTTATATCCGCTGCTCTACTTTCTCAGAATCTGCAGGGGACAAAAAAGTTATCTATGGGTTTTGCAGCTGATTCGGGACTGATGTCCACACACAAACTATCTGTGAAGAGCAGCGCATCCCCCAGGGAAGCCCAGCGCCTGGCGGCCGTGTTCTCACTCAGCAGGCCTGGGTGGGTTCCCTCCCAGGAGCCCTGCCAGCCTCTCCCTTGATGTTTTGAGGGGGCCCAAAGGCTGTCCAGACCCAAGAGCAGAAAGGATTACAGTCAGAGATCATGCTGAAGTTTAATATCTTGGAACATTTTTCTTTCAAGTCTGTTATTTTAAGCACACATTGTGATTTAATGACTCTTTCGGGGAGTTCATTTTGTGGTTGAGGCCTGGACCCTGAGGAATGCATGTTTAATTTTTTTCATCCTATAACCAGTATTTCATCTTAGACTAAATAGATGCACATTTTAGAAATCCCACAGAATCACTGAGAGAAACACTGCTGTTTATATAAGTGCTTGCATGTTTGAGCGAATTTAACTAAAGGAAACAGTCAGAGCTGGTTCCAAAGGCTTTGTGGGGCTCCCTTCATTCTCCATTGGCCCCGTTCCTCCTTCAGCTGCGTCCTCACAGGATTTATGCGCATGCCCGGCACTGTAACTTGTCTGTGTACCATGGTCCCTCCACTGATTCTGGTCCCCCGACGGATTCTGGTCTTTGCGACCATAAAGTTACCAGGTCTTGTGCGTCTGCACCCAACGCCCAGCACAGGGGCGGCTCCCTCGCTGCACAGGGTGGAACCCCAGCTGAGTCTGGACATGTGGAATTTTCATCCTCTCTGAAGATGCGGTGAAAGGAATTGGATGGAGAGCTTTGCAGTGGGACCTGTGACAGCCGGAAGCCTCGTCTTTCCCCCAGAACACAGGAGACAAACGGATCGCCTTGCCAGTTCCTTCCAGTCTTAACAAACACCAGGCTGTGGCTTCACTTGGATAAAAGTCTCCAACACCAGAAAGGTGGAGAACTGGCGGCCACATAGGAAAGAATTGTCTGAAAGCTTCTCTTCTATTGGCTGTTCTCAGGGGAATGTGTTTCCAGAAGACAAATCCACACCTTATTCAACTCAGGATCCACAGCCCAGAACACGACAGCCCTGATAGCTGCACAAAGTACACTGGATTTTAACAAACAAAAGAGCCAAGGACCGAATGCTCAGGGAGGGATAGAAAATACAAGAAATGCTCCACAGGACCTCTCAGCTGCTTGAGCAAACTATCACTGCCTAGATGATATGCACATGCTTTCCCAGTCACATGCCCGGGAGTCCTGGGACCAACGACTGCTATGCCCGCTCCCGGACACGAATACGCAAAAAGTGGCAGCGTCACCCAGAGATGAGGAATGTGTGCAGAAAGTGAGACGTGACAGATTAAACAGACTGTAGCTCCAACACTGGTTCCCAAAGCCGGATACAGACACACAAAGTGATCGTTTTTAAAAGACTCGGTGAATTGAACGTCTGGAGAGTTTTCCACGTTGGGTGAATTCTGTGACAATCAGAGAACAAATGCATTTGTTGTCAGAATTCTGGAGTGAGCATAGGTGGGGAAAGAGGGTCACTCTTGGGCCCAGCAGCTGGCAGGGGAGCCCGAGCCTTTTATGCAGTGAGGGCAGCCGTCAGGGTTTCCCGGAATTTTAATCATCGTGCGGTCAGAGTGAGCCGCTTCCATTCCACTCCTGCTGCCAGCTGGCCACACGTGGACCACCGAGGATGCGTGGCCCCCAAAACCCAGGAAGGCAGGTCCTCTCCCCCCAAGTTCTGCCTACCCCACGGCCACTCGCTGCCCAAATTCCACCACCAGAGTGTCGTGCCTTCCACCAAAATTTGTCCCCAGTTCAAATAGTATATTTCAAACGTGTGTTATTCCTTTCAAACTGCTTTCTGCTTATGAATGGGCTTGAGAACCTGCTTAGAAAATAGGCCTTGGTCAGGGGGAAAGGGGAAGGGGAGAGACGCCCTGGTCGGGACCCCTGCTGACAGTGTTTTCCCCTCCCTCCTCATCCTCTCTCCCCCCTACGTCGTTGCTCTGCGGCATCATATTCTCCCTCCTGCAGATGAGAAAGCTGAGACATGGGGGGGGTTAAGTGACCCGACCCTGCGGAGTTAAGGGCCCAGCAGACCTCTTCTGTCGGGGAGCAGATGGTGAGTAGCTCAGGCTTTGCGGGTCCGCGGCACCTTTGTCACCGGTCAGCTCTGCCCTGGTGGCGTGAGCGCAGCTGCAGACAACACCCGAGAGACACAAACACCGCATTTCACAGAATTCTCATGCGGAGAATTAATATTCTTTTGGTTGTTTTCAACCAGTTAAAAAGGGAAAACCACCCTGAGCTCACAGGCTGCACGCAGTGGGCAGCAGGCGGGGCTCACCAGCCCCTGAGGGGAGTAGCAGGGGGTGGATTCAAACCTAGATGACTTGGCAGCTGATGGGGAGACCGACCGCCTCTGCAGAGTGCGGCTGTTTCTCAGGTGCTGCTACCTGCCTCGATGCCGCTGCACGTACTCCTGGAGAAACAGATGAACAGCAAGGGGACGGCCGGCCCACTCTGGGGATGGCGTCAGCCCTAGCGCACGAACCACTGACCCTTCACTCGCAGTTCTCCTGGCATCCTGTGGGCCGACTGTGTGTGTGTGCATGTCTGTACACATGCATGTGTGCATGTCTGTCACATACACGTGTGTGTAAGTGCTGAAGCTGGACTTCGCGAAGTGCTGGCCCATCGTGACAGATGCTGTATGAGAGGCAGGTACACGCTGCTGTCATCACTTCCACGTTGCCGAGGAGGCCGAGGCTGGGAGGGATTCAGCAGCTTGTTCCAACTCACTCCGGACGGGAAGCCAAAATTCCAATGCCGGTCTGCGGGCTCCAGAGCCAGCACTTCCCACCCCCACCCCCGCTCCGCACTCTCCTGGGCCAGGGCCACCCCTGCTGCCCTCGCACCCCCGCAGGCCACCATCTCCCCTGAATCACTGTCCGCCTTGGCTGTCCCGCCGGAGCCACACAGGACGATAAACAGTCACGACAAGAGAAAAAGAAGCATTACGGACGCTTAAAGTGACGAGTGGAAAGCAAACTCTTCGAAGACAGTTCTCACAGGCCGTTGTGTGTTTGAAGTTCTGATGTCGTCCCCTGATGGTTTGATTCCTTGTGAAGGAGGCTGATCCGAGGCAATTGTTTCACAGACCAACAGGCCCTGCAGCCCGCGGTTCACCCACAAGACCAGCCACATGCCCTTCTGACCCTGGAACACTCTGCAGCCTTCCCTCAGGACAAACGCACCGGCTTCTCCCACCTGCTTGTCCGAAGTGTTCTCCACCTTGGAAGGGTCCGCGTCCCCTCTGGACCATTTCTGCCCCGCCCATCCCTGGGCCGCCAGGCCCAGGACCAAAGCTCGGGTGTGATGGTCCCTCCTGCCGCCCCTTGTTTCCCATTAACAAAGCATAAAACACAGCAGCTTGTTCACTTTCTAGGTTCTTCTCTCCCGTGAGCGATACATTTAAATAGACATGCGCCTGGGCTATAAAGTAGGATTCGGAAGCCCTAATCTCTGTTTCCCGCACACCTTCTGGTCAGCCTTGTGGATTCAGACCAGACGTTTCAATTTCTGAGGCTGGCTTCTTTCCCTGTAGAATGATGGTTGTGGTCATATTTGTGAAAGCATTTAAGAAATTCTCAAGGCCCATGAGTACGTAAGCAAAAATTACATTAAACTCACAGAGGGTCCGTAGCTCAAATTGCAACAGCACTCACCTGCCAGGAAGGCTATCCCCAGACTGAATCTGGTCAGAGTAAAGTCTCAAAAGCAGCGGCTGGCCCTCTGATTCCCGGGCATGCAGTCCCCCAGCCCGCATCCCTGCTACGAAGCCCCACCGCCACCCCCGTGGGCGCTCCTCTGCTTATATCGTTCCCATCCTCTAAATGCCTCCGATGGCGGCACACGCAATGTCCTCAAAACTGCAGCCACCGCCTCTTTACTGCATCCACAGCATCACTGACTCTGCCTAATGCACTGAAAACAAAAAGCAAAGGGAGTTATAAAATACAGCATGCAATCAACACATGAAAGCTAAGAGGTCATGCACTTCTGCTCTTTGTCTTTCAAAAATGTTTGATTAGTCAAAAACATATGACTCAACTAATGAAGTAACAATGATATGTATATTTATATTTTCTTTCGGACCCTCTTTTCTCTGAGGGTTCTGGCAGCCACACAGTTTGTCCACGCAATACACCACCTATACTTGAGCACTTGCGAAAAAAGAGCACCGCAGGTATCACAAAACAGCCTTGGTCTACTGAGTGGACCTGATGGGACATCCTCAGGGTCCTAGTCAAAGTGTCAAGATGGGTCAGGTGGGATGGGGCTGGATCACGAAAGATCGTACCCTCATAAACTATTTTAAGTCACGGAGGGTTATTGAAAGGCTTAACACACTGGGTTAATGCGGACTTGTCTGCATCTCAGAAAATTACTCAGGCGGTGGAGTACATGATGGTTCGAGGGGAAAGAGAAAGTCAGTGAGAAAGCTGCTTCAATTATCCAACAGAGGAAACGTGACTGTTTAAACCAAGATGGCACGCCCAGAGAAGGGGGAGTAGATTTGATGGCTTCTTAGGGAAAATGACTGATGGGCCTTGCAGGTCAGTTAGATGAAAAAGGCAAAGAAAAAGAAGAACTCCCCGATTTCTGGACTAGGTAATTGGGGAAGCCAGTTTGTGGAGGCTGTGCTCCGTTTTTGACATGTTCTGCTTGAAGGGCTTTGAATTTATCCAGGAAGGGGTGTCTGGTAGGCACTGGGTATGCACATCAAGCCGGGGGGGAGCAGGCAGTTTTCAGGGGGTAGCAGAAGCCACGGACTCGAATGAGATCACCCAGGAAGACTGGATATTGAGGAGACAGGCTGCGGTGAAGCCGTGATGAATCCCAACATGTATGATGTGGACACAGGAAGGG
>NW_006790234.1:10209-16087 GCF_000442215.2 Lipotes vexillifer | reverse complement strand
CAGGAAGTGAAGAGCGTGATGAGGCCTGAGGAGCTGTGAGCAGGAAAACGCCAGGCTCCAGGCCGGAGCAGCTCCACTGGCGTCAAGGGAAGCCGGAGGTCAACTTAGGGACTCCCAGGAGTGTCAAATATTGGAGAAGGTGTTAAAAAGTAAGGATCAAAATGTGCCTGTTGCAACTTGCCATCCCGAAGGTAAGCACAACTTGGTGACAGTAGATTCACTTGAGAATAAATTACCTCTAGGCTCTCGTTCACGCTGAGATCCTGCATCTGTGATGGGCAGAGGCCAGTTCACAAGGCCCCGTTTTGGAAAGAAGTTTAAGATTAGAGTTCTATATATTTCTTTTTCATAGAAATATGTATTTTTAAAAATTCCTAATGAGTATCCTCCTTTTCTAGCCCAAGTATGTTCCACTTTAATATTATTGAGGATTATTTGCTTTTTTACCTTCTGCTAAATTGAAGGGGGGTTAAAATTGGTGCAGCATATGTGAAACGAGGGTCCATCATGTCTGGGAGCAAGACTCGGCTCTAAATGACCACTAGGGTTTGTTGAAATCCTGATGTCAGTTCTGGTTTCCCGTTCAGAGACATGGCAGTGAACTTGGCTTCCTCGGTACCTGTGTGGTCGGTCCAGTGCCCGTCCCCCAGGAAACAGCAGCTCTCCCACTGCTGGTTGAAACGGCCCCACGTCCTGGGATTGGGGGCGAGGATGCAGGAAAGAGGAGGCAGTGATTTCATTCGTTTCTACAAGTTACAGAAAATGTGCCAAGTCCCTCCTCGGGGTCTCGTGTCAAGAGGTGGGAACCCAGCTGTGACAGGTGGCGCTCTTCCCATTCAGTTGCCCTTGGTGATCAGTGTAATGCGTGGAATGAACAAAACCCCCGAGATGTGTACGCGCAGAGGAGCATTAATAGGTCAAAATTTTAAGTTTCATTATGTTCCTTTTTAAACACAGCTCAGTATGGCCTCTGGAGAAGGAGTGGGAGTTATTAGAGAATGTGGCGAATGAAACACGCACAGCCCGCGGATGAAGACCGTTAGCTAACGTTCCCAGCACTGGGGAGACTGGAGCTTCGTGAGCTGGAATAAGTGATGTGTTATGATGATAATTCTATTGCAAATTCTTCACTAGCTACTAGACTCTTTCCTGCTACCTAAATTATTTCTCAAGCAAGTTCACTTTATATTGTTCCAAAGAGAAAGAAAAGTTCTGTAGTCAAAGATCCCTTCAGGTGCATTTGTTTACTTCTGAGGTAAGCTGGCGAGACGTGCCTGGATTTTTATGACACTCACACAGGCTGCAGTTACCTTAAATCAATTCAGGCCATTGTAAGTCATAATGGTTTGGGGACAGATTTGTAACTAGAAGTAAAAATCTCATGACTCTCCTCAAAAACTTTTTTTTAAGCTCTGGAAAATTTGGTTTCAAAATTAGTTGTGTAACTTAGCTTCCACTCTGAGAATTTGAGAACCCACATGAAAAAAAAGTTGCCGGAGCTGAGCTTCCTGAGTCTAAAGCCGTCCTGCTCCCGCCTGGGGCTGCACCCACGCCAGGCACAGGCCCCACTGACTCACTCTCCATGAACTTGAACTACAGGACTCTGAAGTTTAACTGATCATCTGTTTTTTTTTTTACCCACAGTCAATTTTCATTTGTTAGGAGAGGAATCATTCCTTTTTATCTCTGTTTTTTGTTGACTAATTCAATTAAATCAGCACTCAAATATACCGTGGGATTAGTGTGGGCATATAGCTTTTATTCTTGGATGACGTAGCTCTAACTTTCTAATTTCTAATAAAAATGTCTCTTCTTTTTTGGGTGAAAGCTTGCCTGTGACTTCCTGACAATTGAAAGAAAAATCAGATATTGTAAATCATAGTAATTCACACAGAGCTTAAAGGACTGTAAGATTCAGTCCCAAAGGAAAATCTTGGCTGTAAATGAGTTGATGGAGGTACTGATCAAAACCCTGTTAGAATCAGGCTCAGAAAAGTCAGACCAACCTTTGGGATTTTAAAAGTGTAACAAAAATTAGTCAGTGGGTTTTGTCTTTTACCTCAGTGCAAACATCTTCCTGAAGCGGTTGTGTTTCTCATAGGTGAGGATCCCGGTCTGGGGGGCGTGTCTGGCAGGGCTGGCACACTCCTGACAAGGAGGGAGAGGTCTTCCCTCCACAGGCCGCCAGCCCATCTTCCCAAATCCCGAGAGGATGTGAACACTGGGGTCCCTTTTGCTTCAGGGGCCGCCTGGGGCAGGGGTGCTAACAGGTGAGGAGCAGAATCTGTAAAATGAAGATGCTTCATCCCCAGCGCTCACCAGACACAGAGGGCATGCGGCCTGGAGCCAGGGATGCACCTACATCCTCTCTGAGGCCTGGAAGGACCCAACTGAGGCCATGGGCCTGCAGCAGCGGCTTGGGGTTAAAAACCCCTTGGAGACTCAGGAAACACAGCAGCACAATGCGCGGACACCTGATGGCGAGAAGTGACAAAAATCAACCCGCGAGCAGGCGGGATCCCACATCACAAAGGATTTTGCGAGGCTTCTGGAACAGCTCATGCCTCACTTCCCATCAAATCTGGATTAGCCGCGGCAAAGGAGGAAAGAGAACAAATAAAGGAAATCCACAGATAATCCCCAAACCTCCATTTGCGCTAACAGTTTAAATTCCTCTGTGCCCAGTCAAGCCTCCTTTCTGTTTACCAGGGTTGATAATGAGGGACAGAATTAACAGCCCTCCTGGCAGCTGCGTCCTGTGCATGCACATGGGAAACGGGGAAGGGCTAGGGTGACCCTCGATTTGGACAAATCTGCAGCCACACTCTGGAGGGACTTGGGAAGGGGGCCC
Organism: Lipotes vexillifer; assembly: GCF_000442215.2. Taxonomy (NCBI): domain Eukaryota; kingdom Metazoa; phylum Chordata; class Mammalia; order Artiodactyla; family Lipotidae; genus Lipotes; species Lipotes vexillifer. The sequence continues at coordinate 13,236 of NW_006790234.1, read as the reverse complement.
GGCCGCAGGGTGGGGAGCAGAGGAGGACGCGGGCCACTGGCCGTGCTGGAGTGGTCGTGGAGGGATGCGCTGGCGGGAGCTGGCGGGGTGGGTCACACGGTACCCAGCCACAGAGCCAAGTGGTCAGGAGCCACTGAACGTGGCCTGAGCAGAGGCCAGGAAGGGCAGTGCACTGAGAAAGTGAGCCACGGGGAGCTTGACGGCATGAGGCAGGGGTCTCACTCTTTCTCCCTTGGACTCCCCCTCGATTAAAACCACAGGACTGGGGTCATGACATCAGCCCCTGATTAAAGCTGACACACTTGTCACTGCACCTGCAGTGGGCCTGAAGCCCTGAACTCAACCCCAGTCCTGGGATTGGGGGCGAGGATGCAGGAAAGAGGAGGCAGTGATTTCATTTGTTTCTACAAGTTACAGAAAATGTGCCAAGTCCCTCCTCGGGGTCTCGTGTCAAGAGGTGGGAACCCAGCTGTGACAGGTGGCGCTCTTCCCATTCAGTTGCCCTTGGTGATCAGTGTAACGCGTGGAATGAACAAAACCCCCGAGATGTGTACGCGCAGAGGAGCATTAATAGGTCAAAATTTTAAGTTTCATTATGTTCCTTTTTAAACACAGCTCAGTATGGCCTCTGGAGAAGGAGTGGGAGTTATTAGAGAACGTGGCGAATGGAGGATGCTTTCTTCATATTTTCAGACATGGAGCCTCCTTGTGAGACAATGTCATCTGCTTCCTCTTGCCTCCTTGGGACGTCTCTTCCTGCTAGAGCAGCGCCGGGGCTGCGGGCCTGGGCCCTCAGCCGGCTGTGTCCCCAAGGAATGTGGTCACCTCGGGTAAGTCCCTCTTCTGCTCCGGGTCCCTCTTGCCTCATCTTACCTCAGCTCACGGGGCTGATGCAACCGGAGCGACTTACCTCCCATCTGATAAACAGACTCGGAGAACACGGCTTGGGGACTTTTTCTCCTTCCTTCCTTCCTTCCTTCCTTCCTTCCTTCCTTCCCTCCTTCCTTCCTTCCTTTCCTTCCTTCCTTCCTTCCTATACATTTTTCCTTTTCCTTTTTCATTTTCTCACTTTGGACGTACCTCTGGAAGAATGCCCAGCATCGCCGTATGGATCTCCTGCTGCTTTTACCTCTTTTCCATTTGGTAATAATTTTATAAATGCGTTCTGGAAACATTTTTTAAAGATTAAATGATACAAAAGACAGTGAAACAGTGGACAGAGAAGTCTTTCGAACACTAACAACATTCTACCAACAGAAGCTGATAAGTTATTATTGAAGAATTGGCCTTCCGGGGGCACAGCACATACAAGGGTCAGACTGGGCCTCAGAATCCAGGTCATTTCAACAGGGTGAATTCCCACCCAATTTCCTTCTGGAAAGTGGAGCAGCCCTGGAAGGGCGTTGAGAACCCCCTCAGGCTTCCCTCCTTTTGGTGTCTGAAGTGCTGTAGCCTAAAAAGGGCCCCAGTGGGCCTCTTGCCAGTGGTCAATAATCCAGGCTTTGAGGTCAGCATCGCCTGTCTTTCTTCTGAGAAGAGAACAATCCGGCCTAGTTCACTGTTAAGCCCTTAAGCGTTCCTGGTTCAGTCAGCTCACCCTGCCCTGTTGTCCTCACTCTGAGGACAGAAAATGGGCCTGGCCCGTCCTCAACCTTCCAGATCCCCCAGCACAGCCCCTACCCGCCAGGCCCAAACCTGGGCAGGAGGCAGCGGGGCCCGTTCCTCCTCCAGGAAAGAAAGGGCCCCCACGTCTCAGGCAGCAATGGGGCTGGGCGGCCACCTCCACATCCCCCACACCAGCATGGGGACATCCTCCAGCTGGCCCTGTCACCTTCCCAGTCATCCTCTCAGAGCCCCAGGCTCCAGGGGCCCCAGGGCACGTGGCTGGAGGCCTGGACTCACCCGGCTTCTCCTAAGGGGGCAACAACGCGCCAGGGGACACACAGCACTGGGGCTTCCTGAGGGTGCCCCAGAGGACATCGCATATCAGACATACGGGCACAGGAACATGGGTTTGGGGAGCAGCGCCTCCCCAAGAGTGTTTAGGCAGCTGCCCTGATATCCAGGTCCCGGGGCCTCCCCTCCCCACCCCTCCCCTCTCCCAGCTTCTCTTCTCTTTTTTGTGTTAGGACACTGGGTGCAGCATATCCACAGAATTAACATGAAACTGTTGTCATCATTGTTACTCAGTTGTTTTGGAGAAACACGATCCTGAACCTCGCTAGTGTGTCACTGTCCTCACGTGTCACCAGGAGACTCATGCAAGCGATCACCCAGACAAAGGCGGAACCGCCCCAAGTCCCCGACAGAGGCTCCCCGGGTTTTGAACACACCTCTGTGATCTTCGGGGTCCTTGCCTGGCCTCGGCCGCCTGGCATCTCTGGAAGGACTTTTCATGCAACATGAGACGCCTTCCACGGGAGGCACTTGAAATTCAACCATTTTTTAAGTTGCAAAAGAAATTCTCTTTTGCAGACCATCTGTTACTTAGTAATGTGCAAATTACCAATAAATAATTCCAGATTCTTCTTTGCAAGCCCAGCTATAAACAATTGCTCTACAGGCCGAAATGGAAGTCGTTTCCCTTTGAGGACTCGTTAAGTTCTGCATGATTGGAAGAGATCAGGGTGGGGTGGGGGGAACTTCCCAGCAGATGTCCAGGGCATTGGGTCCTCACACAAATGACAACAGGAAGCCAACCCCGGGCATGCCTCTGGACTTGCCCTTTTCTTTACTTGGACCCTCCCCTTGCCAGGTATCTTTGTTCTGGGCAGTCACCACGCAGTGCGTATGTGTGCCTGTGAAACCCCTAAGGCTGGTTTATGTGGACTGGTCTCATTTGTTCTTTTAGCCACTGGGAACATTGGCAAACATAAGATCCTCTCCTACAAAACAATAGAACATCACACATAAAAATTGCATCTGACCTATTTGTTCCCAAGATATTGTTGGGAAACCATATTTCCTAAATGCTTCACTAACCCCGGCACTGCCATTTCATAGGATGCTCTGATCGTGTTCCTGCTG
>NW_006790234.1:0-10161 GCF_000442215.2 Lipotes vexillifer | reverse complement strand
CTGCTGAAATGGTTCTCAAGGGACGGTTTATGGGAAGTAGGAGAAAAATAAGGAGGAGGGAAGTCCTAGCTGAGCAGATTGCAATGCTCACCACAGTTAACTGTTTATTCTCCTGCAGCAAAATCAAACTCCAGGGTCAGCATTCAGGCAACATTAGGGCAGGGGTCAAGTTCCGGACCGACTCTGTGTTTCTTTTCTGAGGGGTGCCTGTTGGACCTCCAATTCTCTTATACTCTAAGGTCAACAAGGCTGAAAACAAATATTTAGTTTTACCTTCTTTCCACTAAGGATTCTTTTTCTATTGAAAAAGAGCTTGATTCTAGACAGCCCAGGTAAATATGGACGCATTGAAAGCTAGTTTTGTCTTCTAGTAACGACTAGAAGTTTAGCCAGATGAGCGCTCCTGCGGATAACATACAAAATCTGCACAAAATGCTGCCAAAAGAGAAAAAAAGTCACAACTAGAATCTACTGGAGAGCTACCAAAAGTAGGCAGAAACTGCAGGAACTTTGACCTTTGAAAGATGAGAACTGAATGCGGTAAACATATTCATTCATTTTCTATTTCGGCAAACTAAATACCATAAATTTATTAGCTCCTGGCTTCTGTAGGTGAGGCATCTGTGGACCTGCTAGCTGGATCCTCCACGTTGTGGGGAGAGCCATGAGGCCCTCGGACCCGAGCACTTCATTCCTACAGCTTGAAGCAGCCGACTTCTGCCAACAACCCGTGAGCTGGCAGAAGACCCCAGGCTTCAGACAAGACTGCAGCCCTGGCCGTCACCCTGATTGCAGCCTGTTGAGGCCCGGAGCGTAGGACACGGTTGCAGTGCTTAACTCTTTCTCGTCTGTAGATATTATCCTACCATCATCCAGCACCCCAGCCGTGTAAAAGAAAATCTCTGCTGCAATTCTGGTTCTTTATACTTTGCAAATAAATAATTTTCCTGTCTGGAAGTTTGTCATATATTCTATTTTTCCTCAGCGTAAGATACGCCTAGGTGTATGATTTTTCCCATTCAAACTGCCTGGAACTCAGTGAGTATGTGCAATTTGAACTGTTAAATACTTTATTTGTGATTATTGCATGTAGGTCCATAAATGAATTTAGTCTATAATTTTCTCTTATTTTGTGGTCTTTTTTGGATTGTGGTATCAAGATACTAACTTTGTAAAACAAATTTCCTATCTTCTGGAGCAACATATTTTAGCATGGGGTCTATCAACTCTGGAATGATTAATGGACTTTATGGTGATCTAAATATAACACTAGCAAGCAGACAACATTAAATCCTAGATACATAAGAATATTTAATAACATTTAAATTTCATAAAATATAAACTTAACACATTTGATTTAGAATATGAGCATTTATTAATGACAACTAATTATAATTTGTATCTTATTTTAGATTGTAATGAATAATTTTGAATATTTTAGAAAAAATAACTTTGGGGAAAATATATACGAAATAACTTAAAATTTTTTTTCATTTACCTTAATTTATGTACACACATATATTGATGAAAATAACTCATATTTGAAAACAATTACATTTTTAACCCTTTGTGTTAGGCAAGAGGAAATGAGTACAAATAGACGTCATAATGGAAAGAAAAATGCAAAAGTAGAGCTCAGAAAGAAGAAAAAGAAAAGAATAAAGAACATTTTCAAAAACATAATCTGCTTAAATGTTTAAAAACTGGAAAAAATAAAAATAAGCAGGTTTCTGTTAAACATGACTCATAAAATATGGACAAAACGTTAGACGTCTTTAATCTGTGAATATTTAATTTTGTATTCAAACAACAAATATGAGCAATAAAATGATCCTCATCAAATTCACAAGTTGATAAAGTCACACGAAATCCCTATGACTTCATCATCTTCCTAAATGAAGATTCAATTATTGATTCTGAATGACAAAAAAAAAAGTCAACCTGAAGGCAATAATTACACCCTTGACCTGTTGTAATCATTGAGATTAAAAACTGGCGAATTAGAATGGAGAGCTGCGGTCTGAGGAGCTTTACCGTATTTATTGAATGATGATCCTGGATAACGGCCATTAAATCCACCTGACAGTGTGAGAATGCTTCCAGCAAAATACAGTCCTCTCAGATTAATTATGACTTTCCATTGGTTGGACATGGAAGAAATTTTAGGATTTCCATTTGTACCAAAATTTCTTAAGTGGAGGGGAAAAAATGTAGTTTTTATATGGTAGGTTCAAAGAAAGCATTTTATAGCCTCAGTCAAAATGTTTTATAGCCAGTTGGGGTTGGGGGGGACTGGGGTTCAAGTGAGTGAAAGCAGCCAAAAAAGCATAAACTTCCAGTTATAGAATAAGTCAGTCCTGGGGGTGTAATGTACACCATGGTGACCATACTTAACAATATCATCGTATATGTTTGAAAGTTGCTAAGAGAGTAGATCTTAAAAGCCCTCATCGGGCTTCCCTGGTGACGCAGTGGTTGCGAGTCCGCCTGCCGATGCAGGGGACACGGGTTCGTGCCCCGGTCCGGGAAGATCCCACATGCCGCGGAGCGGCTGGGGCCGTGAGCCATGACCGCTGAGCCTGTGCGTCCGGAGCCTGTGCTCCGCAACGGGAGAGGCTATAATAGTAAGAGGCCCGCGTACCGCGGGGGGGGAAAAAAAAAAAAAAAGTCCTCATCTCAAGGAAAAAAAAATTTTTTATAACTTTGTATGGTGACGGATGTTAACTAAACTTATTGCGGTGATCATTTCACAATATATACAAACATTGAATCATTATGTTGCACACCTGAAATTTATATAATGTTATATGCCAACTGTATCTCAATAAAAAATGTTTTAGAACCAGTCTTCAGGATTAGCTTTGGTTAATCATTGTATTCGTACTGGAAAAACTTCGATTCTTGATTAAAATAGCATGAAATGTCATTTGTATAACAAAAGAAATTGCACATGCCGTACATATAATTTTTTAATAAAGCTGATTAAGGAGTAAACAAGAGTTTACTCCAACATCCAACATCTTTTTTGGAGTATAATTGCTTTAAAATGGTGTGCTAGTTTCTGCTTTATAACAAAGTGAATCAGCTATACATACACATATATCCCCATATCTGCTCCCTCTTGCGCCTCTCTCCCACCCTCCCTATCCCGCCCTCCTTATCCCACCCCTCTAGGTGGTCACAGAGCGCAGAGGTGATCTCCCAGTGCTATGTGACTGCTTCCCACTAGCTACCTATTTTACATTTGGTAGCGTATATATGTCCATGCCACTCTCTCACTTTGTCCCAGCTTACCCTTCCCCCTCCCCATGTCCTCGAATCCATTCTCTATGTCTGTGTCTTTATTCCTGATCTGCCCCTAGGTTCTTCAGAACCTTTTTTTTTTTTTTTTTAGATTCCATATATATATGTGTTAGCATACAGTATTTGTTTTTCTCTTTCTGACTTACTTCACTCTGTGTGACAGACTCTAGGTGCATCCACCTCACTATAAATAACTCAGTTTCATTTCTTTTTATGGTTGACTAATATTCCATTGCATATATGTGCCACATCTTCTTTATCCATTCATCTGTCAATGGACACTTAGGCTGCTTCCATGCCCTGGCTATTGTAAATAGAGCTGCAATGAACATTGTGGTACATGACTCTTTTTGAATTATGGTCTTCTCATGGTATATGCCCAGTAGTGGGATTGCTGGGTCGTATGGTAGTTCTATTTTTAGTTTTTGAAGGAACCTCCATACTGTTCTCCACAGTGGCTGTATCAATTTACATTCCTACCAACAATGCATGAGGGTTCCCTTTTCTCCACAGCCTCTCCAGCATTTATTGTTTGTAGATTTTTTGATGATGGCCATTCTGACTGGTGTGAGGAGATACCTGGTTGTAGTTTTGATTTGCCTTTCTCTAATGATTAGTGATGTTGAGCATCCTTTCATGTGTTTGTTGGCAATCTGTATATCCCCTTTGGAGAAATGTCTCTTTAGGTCTCCTGCCCATTTTTGGATTGGGTTGTTTGTTTTTTTGATATTGAGCTGCATGAGCTGCTTGTTAAATTTGGAGATTATTCCTTTGCCAGTTGCTTCATTTGCAAATATTTTCTCCCATTCTGAGGGTTGTCTTTTCGTCTTGCTTATGTTTTCCTTTTCTGTGCAAAGCCTTTAAGTTTCATTAGGTCCCGTTTGTTTACTTTTGTTTTTATTTCCATTTCTCTAGGAGGTGGGTCAAAAAGGACCTTGCTGTGATTTATGTCATAGAGTGTTCTGCCTATGTTTTCCTCTAAGAGTTTGATAGTGCCTGGCTTTACATTTAGGTCTTTAATCCATTTTGAGTTTATTTTTGTGTATGGTATTAGGGAGTGTTCTAATTTCATTCTTTTACATGTAGCTGTCCAGTTTTCCCATCACCACTTATTGAAGGGGCTGTCTTTTCTCCATGTATACTCTTGCCTTCTTTGTCAAAAATATGGTGACTATATGTGTGTGGGTTTACCTCTGGGCTTGCTATTCTGTTCCATTGATCTATATTTCTGTTTTTGTGCCCGTACCCTACTGTCTTGATTACTGTAGCTTTGTAGTATAGTCTGAAGTCAGGGAGTCTGATTCCTCCAGCTCCGTTTTTCTTTCTCAAGATTGCTTTGGCTATTCGGGGTCTTTTGTGTTTCCATACAAATTGTGAAATTTTTTGTTCTAGTTCTGTGAAAAATGCTATTGGTAGTTTGATAGGGATTGCATTGAATCTGTAGATTCCTTTGGATATTATAGTCATGTAACATTGCTTTTTTAGGCATTAACAGCACAACATGTAAAGAATATAATAAGGCATTTACAGATTTAGTAGGAGCAATTTCAGAGTTTGATTCTAGAATGGTAAACATGAAAGACAGATAAAAATAATAAAACAAATGATGAATCTGTAGGAGGGAGAATTCAAAATAAGATTAGTAATTTAAGGAGTGATAAAGTGAAAGAAAAAAACATGCATAATAATAAGAAAATTAAGTATTACTCATTTCAACTAGGTTGTATCTGAGAAAAAGTCACATTGAACAACTAATATTTATTACACATGTTGAACTGCCAGCAGAACAAAACAAGGAAATTGGGATTTGTGAGCAGCTCACTGGTTTTAGACCTTTTATAAGAAGTACAGGTTTGACTTAAATCAATAACTGAAAACATAACTTTTAACATTAAGTACTGATTTGAAACCCTTTCTAGGAGAGCCTGTGGGCATGAGGAGTCACAGGTTGGTAAAGGAAAAGGTGTAACCAGAATTCTGACCAGAAATCCAAAAGGATTCTTGTGCCAGTACAAGAGGTCTAGCATGAATTTGAACCAAGGGGCTGTGGTCTCAGCTGTGAGGGTGTTAATGACATTCTTCAGATACACGCACTGATTATCTATGAGACTTTTTTGCATCTTCCCCAAAAGGAACATTCCTATGAAACACATTAAATATGACCATATGGCCACTTTGGGGTGCTTGATGGGAATGCCAACGGAATGCTTTAAAAATTAGATTTCATTGAGAAATGACATGGCACACACTAGAAGAGTTAAGAAAATAATAGAATACCATCAAAGAGAAAGCTCATTGTGATCTTTGGATAAAATGAATTGAATTTTAAATTGTGATACTCACAGTTATAATTACTGTGAATGTGAACCATTTCCTACTATGAATATAATGCTATCTTAACAGATTTAGCTTTAGCTATTGATATTTCACTTTTAGAAGTAGTGAAACTGTTAATTTTTGGAGAAAATATGTTCTTAAAATCCCAGGAAATTTCATGTGATGAAGTATTTAGGGGAAATGTTTTGATATCCATAATTTATAATGCATCAGAAAGAAGATGAATTACTGTATGTATAAGTGGGTGAACAGATGGATGGATGAAGAAATGACAGTAAAATGTCAAAGGTAGAGACCAGGTGGTAGGTATAAGGTGTCTACTGAAAAGTCTTTCAGATTTGCTGTCTCTGAAGCTATTCATGATAAATTGCTGGAAAAAAAGAAATTTCACGTGAAATCTGCAATAAGAGTGGAATTCCAATAAACTATAAGAGAGATTTTTAAATCACTAAAAAGGAAAAGATTCACATACAAAGAATCCCAAACCCAATTTCTATAGAGACAATATTCTGGCCATTAAAGACCAAAAGATACAATATGATCTTAATTAAAGAGATTTAAAGAAATTGAGCAGTATAACTGCTATTTTCAACTTTCTTCATAATAACCTAGAATTTTAATATTTGGAAGAAGAAAAGCTGAAATACTGTGTGGATATCAGTGGTGAAAATCATAACGTAAATTATAGCAATTTATATAATAAAGTTAAAATATTTCGTAAGGTTTTCTGTGATGAAGACAATTTTTTTCAAATAACCCGTTATGATGTATACATCATGATATGTCACATTTTCAGTTCATCTGAATCTAAGAGTCTCTCTAACATTTTTGTTGACATTCCAGTTGCTATTCTCTTGGCAAAATAGTTTCTCCAAATTGAAATTAAAGTCAGTGTAATAACCACAATGACTTAAGAAAGTTTGCTTCATTTAGCATTAGTGACAACAGAACACAAATTACATAAAAATTTCAATTATGAAGACATAGCTAGTGACTCCATTAGAAGGAAGGCAAGGAAATAAATTTCAGGAAATAAATGGATAATGATTTATTAATTACATGAGTCTTTATTGTTTCACTCTGGCAAACATCACCAGCCCATCAACAGATCACTCAGACAATTGCGCTAATAATTAAATTCAGTTATCTTTGATATCTTGCCAACCTTCACTTTACACATATTTTTCAACTTAGATAATACGACTTGAAAAATACCACTTGCCAAAAGCAGATTCTAGAAGCAGTAGAAAACCAGAATAGTACTATTTTTAGTAAAGAACTTGAATTTGTAATTAAACACATTCCCCAAATCTCCAGGCCCAGGCGGATTTACTGGCATATTCTTCTCATCAATCTTATGTAAACTTTTCCAGAAAATATAAAGAGGGGCCTACTTCCTAGCTCACTCTATGAACCCAGAAGAACTAATAACAAAGCCTGACAAGCACACTAAAAAGAAAGAAAATTTTAGGCCAGTCATCCTCATAAGCAAAGATGCAAAAACCCTAAATAAAGTGTTAGTGGTTACCTTAAATCATGTATGTTTGTGGTATACGGAATACTTTGAAATCTATAATGAATATTAGCAACGTATAAAAATGATCATCCACCAAAACCAATTTGGGTTTGTTCTGGGAAGCAGGGTTGGTTTAACATTTGAAAATGAATCAGTCATTCACTACATCAATAGAATAAAAGAGAAAAAAACACGATCATATCAATAGATGCATAAAATACATTTTAAAAAGTTCATTACTAGTCTGTGAAAAAAATAATAACTCTTTGCAAATTAGGAATGGAAAAGTAATGCAGCATTGTCAGTGCTTTACCCTTACCCCAACTGTGACCCTCCCTCTAGGGTTCTTTTTCCTACCCTGAAAGGAGAGTAAGTCAGAGATGCTGGAGGGCTGATGTTTACGAAGCAGCCCTAGCCCCTGGTGGATGGGGAGAGGGGGAGTAAGTACACTGGATTCCTAGCCCCTCTGACCAGGGAAGCTCTGAGGTATGCCCTCCACGTCTCTCAAATTCCCCGGGGCGAGGAGCTCCAGCTGCCCCTAGTGCTAACTGGCTGACCCTGTAGCCGGGATTGGTCTCTGTCCGTGCAGCTCCTTCCTCCCCCAGATTCTGCTCCATCAACTCCAGCCAGCCTGTCTCGCTCTGGCTGCTCCGCTCTGGGCACCTCCGGCGTCCACCGAGGTGCCCTCCCGGAGCTGTGGCCTGGAACGTCTGCAGGCAGTGAGCTGGGTGTTCACAGGCTCGCCTCACCATTCCCCTACGCGGAAGTCAGTGAAGGCCACCAAACAAGAACCAGCAAACACCCTGCCTCGGGGGGCTGTGGGCGCGGGACGCTGCAGGCAAGCTCTCTAGGACCAGACTGTGCTGTCTGGTTGGTTAGGGGAACATCACTGCCTTCCTCTGCATGGTCCTAAGTTGGAGGTGAAAATTAGGGAAACTGTCAGTTACTAACCAAGTCCTGGACATTTGGGGCCAAGTGTCATAGGGATTATGGTTTGGCCTCCTGGACTGGTTGCTAGAGGGGGTGGTCTTACTCCCCGGGCTGGTGCCTGCAGGACGTGGGTTGGAGTTCTGTTTTCATACATAGACAGGCCCTGGTCTGTTCGTATATCCCGTCTCTCGCCTCTCAGTGCTGCCTCTTGAGTAATGTCTGAATACCGTCATTTCGGATGTTTTGCTCAGTGTTTTAAGGTCTTCTGCAGGGCATGAACCCCAGCTCTGCTGGTCTACCTTGGCTGGAAGCAGCAGTCTCAGCCTTCCCGAGGGAGTTTGGGATCATCGTCGCTCTGTCATCTGCCTGTTTGCTTTGCCTGCATCGTCCTCTCCCATGTCCTCAGCCTCTTGGTTTAGACCTTTGTCTCCTTCGCTTCTTGTCACTGGTCCATGGCAGCCAGACACCCCTCCATACCCCACAGTCTCTGTTTGGGATCCTGTCACGGCTAGAAAGAGCTCCTGCAGACGACGCAGCAGCACACGCTGCACCAGCCACGCCAGGAACTTCTCACCACCGTCTGACCTTTGCCCCAATCCTAAGGCTCTGATCTGGCCCTGAACCATGGCAGGATTCCTGCCACTTTGATTGGACTCACCTGGGCATCCATCCAGGGCAGCTTCTGTACCAGGTGAGGCGCCCCCAACCCTTCATCTTGGTGAGAAGAACTCTGCCCAGGGTCAGACGCCCCTCCCCAGGTGGAAGGTGGTTTTAGGGGGACGATCTTCAGAGCCTGGGAAAATGTCTGTTTCCCTTGTATACAGTCATACGTTGGATTGAGTCATTCGATTTTTAAGAGTGTTTTTAGCTTTCTGATGATACAATTCATTGAATTTTCACTAATGGAACACACCTATATAGCCAACACTGAAATCAAAAACAGAACAGAACTGAAATTGTATTTCCTTCATATTTCACTTGGCGGTCTCTGCTCTCAGCTGTCGGAAGCTCCCTGAGGGCAGGACCACATCTTGTTCCTCACTTCTGAGTCTTCAGGGTCCCATCGAGTGCCAGCCCCACACGAGGGGCCCGGTTTGTTGAATACATTTGCGGACTGCAATGGGGGATGTGGAGCCGTGCTCTTCTTGGAAAGAAATCGAACCACATCTGTAAAAAATGAAATTCCTTCTCCTTGGCTGTTACTAATCTCTTTCTCCCACGTATGTTAATACACAACAGAGCTCAGTAAAATTCCTGAAAGTAAATTGAGAGTTATTGAAAGTAAGTTCAAATAACACTACACAAACAGCACAGCATCTTTCTCTGCATGGTACCTGTGAGCAGAGCCGTCCGGCCCCTCCTGCGCTGGCAGACGTTGGCAGGTAGTCAGGATGGTATGAACAGCTGTGTGGGTTGGCAGATGTGTTTCGGGCAGAAAAGGCACTGAGGCTGGCAATACCCACTGCTGTCTGACAAGCCGAGCGATGAGAATCTGATTCCGTTCCTCTTGGACCAGCCGGCGAGGGGGCGTTAGAGCCTGGGCGCCCCCTCACCCAGGGTCTGGGTCCCTGTGAACGTGGTGCAGCCTGGTCAAACCAGGCGCTCATGACCTTGGGTTTATCTTTGAGAGACTTAAACGTGCAGAACCTGTGGCCTCTTCACTCACCTGCAAACTTGGGAAAATGTGCTGGGTGATGATATCATCCCAAGGGCTGGACACACACCAGGTGATCAGGGCTGGAAGTGGGTGAGTATCCCCTTTGCTGAAGAGAAGAAATATGAGAAGTGGCCCGAGGGCAGGGCCCTGCACTCTCTTACAGAGGAGAAGGGACGCGGAGAAGTAACCAGCCTTCCCGCCATCACCTGGTCACTGCAGCAGCTGCCGAGTCCTGTCCTTTCTTTTCCTTTTTTAAAAGTTTTATTGAGGTATAGATGACTTACAATGTGGTGTTCATTTCTGCTGTACAGCAAAGTGATTCAGCTATACCTATATATATTCTTTTTCATATTCCTTTCCATTATGGTTTATCACAGGATATTGAATACAGTTCCCTGTACTATACAGTAGGACCTTG
>NW_006790230.1:1907306-1919570 GCF_000442215.2 Lipotes vexillifer | reverse complement strand
CTCTTTCCACTGGGAATGCTAAATGTACAGGATGTGGATGGCCAGCAGCCGTTTTATTTTGCTACGTAGAGAAATCTTGTCTGAGAGGAAGAGGAGGAAGAAGAGAAAAAGGAGGTAGAGGAGAAGGACTTTGATGACACCGTTTCAGCTCCTGGATTTAGCTGTACCTGAAGTCAGTATGCCCCAGAATTTTATTTTATGTAAACTTATTAAATTTCCTTTTACACATAAGCTTCTTTGAGTTCTTTTACTTATAACTAAAAGTGTCCTTACCTATCAAAATTGCAGTCAACAGATTCCAGACGTTGGAATTGGTTAAGCAGAGGTAAGATACATCAGTGTAAGGATTCTCCCATGCATGACTAATGTCAGTGTGGCAGACTGAGAGCTGACAACCCAATTCTAGTCTCTCTTTTATTACTATCATAATCCAATGATTTTACTAGGTAGCAAAGTACCCATCTGAAAAACACATTTCCCAGACTTCTTTGCTGATTGGGGATGGCAAGATGCTGAAGTTTTGGATATGAGATATAAACAAAAGTCTTAGCATAGGACGCTCAATGGAGTTCCTTTGATGACAGCCTTGCCCAGCTGGCATATGCCTTTCACTTTGTTCTTCCCACTTCCTCCTATCTGTGCCAGCATCATAGTGTCTGAGATTATGCAGACTGGGTCCACACCTCAAGCATGTGGTGAAGCAGAGACAGAGAGAGAAGAAGGCGTTGTACCAATGACATCATGGTACTGCTCGGGATTTTCAACTTTCTGATCTCTTAATGTGTGAAAACAAACCAACCAGCCTCTATTTGGTTAAGTCATCATAAGTTCAATTTTCTGTTGTGTGTAGCTGAATATGCTTCTGAAATGACACAGCAAGACAGCTGCTTAAACTGTTGGCAATGAATCCTGGGACTCCATCCAAAGCCTACCACATCTGAGGCATCAGAGGAAGGACGAGTGGACAATGTCAGTGTGCTGAGAGGTGCTGATGCCTTCTTGCAGTCGTTAGTAAGTCTTTCAGTAAGTCCTTTAAGAAAGAGATGAGCTTCAGTCCTTCAGTTCTCAAGCTGATCTCAAAGACACTCTGAACAGAAAAATTCAGATAATTATGTGTTCTGTGGATGAAATCCAATGATGTAATTGGCACAGTGCCAGCCGACCATAAAAATTATTTTGATAAAAAATGAGCATTTAGAGTGAGCACTAAAGACAAACTTCATTGAATTCAGAAAATTTAATTGACTCAGCCTTGGGCTTGCAAGAAGGGTATTCTGATAAGTTGATTAAAGAGCTCTATCACAATATTGCTCAACTAGATGTTATGCTCATTATTGAGTCTATAATTTCATACCATTTAAAGATAATTTCTATTGTTTTTGTCCTTTTTTGATAGTATGATTGTTCAAAAATTCTATTCATAATGTAGTGATAAAAAGCATAGACTCTGAAGGGAAACACCTTGAATTTGAATCTCAGTTTTAGCCATTTGATCTTGATCAAACTACTAACTTCTCTGCACCTTAGTTTCCTCATCTCTAGAATGGAAATAGTAGTAGTACCAATGTCACAGAATCATCATGAGGATTTAAAGTGTTAACACATGTAAAACACTTGGAATGGTGCCTGACTTTAGTAAACACAAAGTGTTAGCTATTATTATTTTATTTTTATTACTATAAGAGTTGAAAACTATTAGACTATATTGAATTTTATTTAAAAATTTTTTTAACATCTTTATTGGACTATAACCGCATTACAATGATATGTTAGCTTTTGCTTTATAACAAAGTGAATCAGCTATGTATACATATAACCCCATATCTCTTCCCTCTTGCATCTCGCTCCCACCCTCCCTATCCCATCCCTCTAGGAGGTCACAAAGCACCCAGCTGATTTCCCTGTGCTCTGTGGCTGCTTCCCACTAGCAATCTATTTTACATTTGGTAGTGTATATATGTCCATGCCATTCCCTCACTTCATCCCAGCTTACCCTTCCACCTCCCTGTGTCCTCAAGTCCATTCTCTACATCTGCATCTTTATTCCTGTGCTGCCCCTAGGTTCTTCAGAACCATTTTTTTTTTTAGATTACATATATATGTGTTAGCATATGGTATTTGTTTTTCTCTTTCTGACTTCACTCTGTATAACAGAGTCTAGATCCGTCCACATCACTACAAAAAACTAAATTTCATTTCCTTTTATGGCTGAGTAATATTCCATTGTATATATGTGCCACCTCTTCTTTATCCATTCATTTGTCGATGGACACTTAGGTTGCTTCCATGTCCTGGCTATTGTAACTAGAACGGCAATAAGCATTGTGGTACTTGACTCTTTTTGAATTATGGTTTTCTCAGGGTATATGGCCAATAGTGGGATTGCTGGGTCATATGGTAGTTCTATTTTTAGTTTTTTAAGGAGCCTCCATACTGTTCTCCATGGTGGCTGTATCAACTTACATTCCCACCAACAGTGCAAGAGGGTTTCCTTTTCTCCACACCCCGTCCAGCATTTATTGTTTGTAGATATTTTGATCATGGCCATTCTGACTAGTGTGAGGTGATACCGCATTGTAATTTTGATTTGTATTTCTCTAATGATTAGTGATGTTGAGCATCCTTTCATGTGTTTGTTGGCAATCTGTATATCTTCTTTGGAGAAATGTCTATTTAGGTCTTCTGCCCATTTTTTGATTGGGTTCTTTGTTTTTCTGATATTGAGCTGCATGAGCTGTATATTTTAGAGATTAATCCTTTGTCAGTTGATTCATTTGCAAATCTTTTCTCCCATTCTGAGGGATGTCTTTTTGTCTTGTTTATGGTTTCCTTTGCTGTGCAAAAGATTTGAAGATTCATTAGGTCCCATTTGTTTATTTTTGTTTTTATTTCCATTTCTCTAGGAGGTGGGTCAAAAAGGATCTTGCTGTGATTTATGTCATAGAGTGTTCTGCCTGTGTTTTCCTCTAAGAGTTTTATAGTGTTTGGCCTTACAATTAGGTTTTTAATACATTTTAGTTTATTTTTGTGTGTGGTGTTAGGGAGTGTTCTAATTTAATTCTTTTACATGTAGCTGCCCAGTTTTCCCAGCTCCACTTATTGAAGAAGCTGTCTTTTCTCCATTGTATATTCTTGCCTCCTTTATCAAAAATAAGGTGACCATAAGTGCGTGGGTTTATCTCTGGGCTTTCTATCCTGTTCCATTGATGTATATTTCTGTTTTTGTGCCAGTACCATACTGTCTTGATTGCTGTAGCTTTGTAGTATAGTCTGAAGTCAGGGAGCCTGATTCCTCCAGCTCCATTTTTCTTTCTCAAGATTACTTTGGCTACTTGGGGACTTTTGTGTTTCCATACAAATTGTGAAATTTTTTTATTCTAGTTCTGTGAAAAATGCCAGTGGTAGTTTGATAGTGATTGCACTGAATCTGTAGATTGCTTTGGGTAGTATAGTCATTTTCACAATGTTGATTCTTCCAATCCAAGAACATGGTGTATCTCTCCATCTGTTTGTATCATCTTTAATTTCTTTCATCAGTGTCTTATAGTTTTCTGCACACAGGTCTTTTGTCTCCTTAGGTATGTTTATTCCTAGGTATTTTATTCTTTTTGTTGCAGTGGTAAAAGGGAGTGTTTCCTTAATTTCTCTTTCAGATATTTCATTGTTAGTGTATAGGAATGCAAGAGATTTCTGTGCATTAATTTTGTATCTTGCTACTTTAGCAAATTCATTCCTTAGCTTTAGTAGTTTTCTGGTAGCATCTTTAGGATTCTCTACGTACAGTATCATGTCATCTGCAAACAGTGACAGCTTTACTTCTTCTTTTCCAATTTGGGTTCCTTTTATTTCTTTTTCTTTTCTGATTTCTGGGGCTAAAACTTCCAAAACTATGTTGAGTAATAGTGGTGAGAGTGGACAACTTTGTCTTGTTCCTGATCTTATAGGAAGTGGTTTCAATTTTTCACCATTGAGAACGATGTTGGCTTCAGGTTTGTCATATATGGCCTTTGTTATATTGAGGTAAGTTCCCTCTATGCCTACTTTCTGGAGAGTTTTTATCTTAAACATGTGTTGAAATTTGTTGAAAGCTTTTTCTGCATCTTTTGAGATGATCATATGGTTTTTACCCTTCAATTTGTTAATGTGGTGTATCACATTGATTGATTTGCGTATACTGAAGAATCCTTGCATTCCTGGGATAAACCCCACTTGGTCATGGTGTATGATCCTTTTAATGTGCTGTTGGATTCTGTTTGCTAGTATTTTGTTGAGGATTTTTGCATCTATGTTCATCAGTGATATTGGCCTGTCGTTTTCTTTGTGACATTTTTGTCTGGTTTTGGTATCAGGGTGATGGTCACCTTGTAAAATGAGTTTGGGAGTGTCCCTCCCTCTTCTATATTTTGGAAGAGTTTGAAAAGGATAGGTGTTAGCTGTTCTCTAAATGTTTGAGAGAATTTGCCTGTGAAGCCTTCTGGTCCTGGGCTTTTGTTTGTTGGAAGATGTTTAATCACAAGTTCAATTATGTTGCTTGTGATTGGTCTGTTTATAGTTTCTATTTCTCCCTCGTTCAGTCTCGGAAGATTGTGCATTTCTAAGAATTTTTCCATTTCTTCCAGGTTGTCCATTTTATTGACATAGAGTTGCTTGTCGTGATCTCTCATGATTCTTTCTATTTCTGCAGTGTCAGTTGTTATTTCTCCCTTTTCATTTCTAATTCTATTGATTTGAGTCTTCTCTCTTTTTTCTTGATGAGTTAAGCTAATGGCTTATCAATTTTGTTTATCCTCTCAAGGAACCAGCTTTTAGTTTTACTGATATTTGCTATTGTTTCCTTCATTTCTTTTTCATTTATTTCTAATCTGATCTTTATGATTTCTTTACTTCTGCTAACTTTGGGGTTTTTTTTTGTTCTTCTTTCTCTAATTGCTTTAGGTGTAAGGTTAGGTTGTTTATTTGAGATGTTTCTTGTTTCTTGAGGTAGGATTATGTTGCTCTAAACTCACCTCTTAGAACTGCTTTTGATGCATCCCAAAGGTTTTTGTTCATCGTGTTTTCATTTTCATTTGTTTCTATGTACTATTTTACTTCTTCTTTGATTTCTTCAGTGATCTCGTGGTTACTTAGTGGTGTATTGTTTAGCCTCCATGTGTTTGTATTTTTTACAGATTTTTTTCCTGTAATTGTTATCTAGTCTCATAGCATTGTGGTCGGAAAAGGTACTTGATATAACTTCAATTTTCTTAAATTTACCAAGGCTTGAATTGTGACCCTGGATATGGTCTATCCTGGAGAATGATCCATGAGCACTTGAGAAGAAAGTGTATTCTGTTGTTTTTAATTGGAATATCCTATACATATCAATTAAGTGCGTATTGTTTAATGTATCACTTAAAGTTTGTGTTTCCTTTTTTGTTTTCATTTTGGATGATCTGTCCATTGGTGAAAGTGGTGTGTTAAAGTCCCCTACTATGTATGTTTTTTTTTTTTTAACATCTTTATTGGGGTATAATTGCTTTACAATGGTGTATTAGTTTCTGCTTTATAACAGAGTGAATCAGTTATACATATACATATGTTCCCATATCTCTTCCCTCTTTGTCTCCCTCCCTCCCACCCTTCCTATCCCACCCCTCCAGGCTGCCACAAAGAACCGACCCGGTATCCCTGTGCCATGCGGCTGCTTCCCACTGGCTATCTACCTTACGTTTGTTAGTATATATATGTCCGTGTCTCTCTCTCGCCCTATCACACCTCACCCTTCCCCCTCCCCATATCCTCAAGTCTGTTCTCCAGTAGGTCTCTGTCTTTATTCCTGTTTTACCACTAGGTTTTTCATAACATTTTTTTTTTCTTAAATTCCATATATATGTGTTAGCATACGGTATTTGTCCTTCTCTTTCTGACTTACTTCACTCTGTATGACAGACTCTAGATCTATCCACCTCATTACAAATAGCTCAATTTCGTTTCTTTTTATGGCTGAGTAATATTCCATTGTATATATGTGCCACATCTTCTTTATCCATTCATCCGACGACGGGCACTTAGGTTGTTTCCATCTCCGGGCTATTGTAAATAGAGCTGCAATGAACATTTTGGTACATGACTCTTTCTGAATTCTGGTTTCCTCAGGGTATATACCTAGTAGTGGGATTGCTGGGTCATATGGTAGATCTATTTGTAGTTTTTTAAGGAACCTCCATACTGTTTTCCATAGTGGCTGAACCAATTCACATTCCCACCAGCAGTGCAAGAGTGTTCCCTTTTCTCCACATCCTCTCCAGCACTTATTGTTTCTAGATTTTTTGATGATGGCCATTCTGACTGGTGTGAGATGATATCTCATTGTAGTTTTGATTTGCATTTCTCTAATGATTAATGATGTTGAGCGTTCTTTCATGTGTTTATTGGCAGTCTGTATATCTTCTTTGGAGAAATGTCTATTTAGGTCTTCTGCCCATTTTTGGATTGGGTTGTTTATTTTTTTGTTATTGAGCTGATGAGCTGCCTGTAAATTATAGAGATTAATCCTTTGTCAGTTGATTTATTTGCAAATATTTTCTCCCATTCTGAGGGTTGTCTTTTGGTCTTGTTTATGGTTTCCTTTGCTGTGCAAAAGCTATGAAGTTTCATTAGGTCCCATTTGTTTATTTTTGTTTTTATCTCCATTACTCTAGGAGATGGGTCAAGAAGGATCTTGCTGTGATTTACGTCATAGAGTGTTCTGCCTATGTTTTCCTCTAAGAGTTTGATAGTTTCTGGCCTTACATTTAGGTCTTTAATCCATTTTGAGCTTATTTTTGTGTATGGTGTTAGGGAGTGATTTAATCTCATACTTTTACATGTACCTGTCCAGTTTTCCCAGCACCACTTATTGAAGAGGCTGTCCTTTCTCCACTGTATGTTCCTGCCACCTTTATCAAAGATAAGGTGTCCATATGTGCGTGGGTTTATCTCTGGGCTTTCTATCCTATTCCATTGATCTATCTTTCTGTTTTTGTGCCAGTACCATACTGTCTTGATTACTGTAGCTTTGTAGTATAGTCTGAAGTCAGGGAGCCTGATTCCTCCAGCTCCGTTTTTCGTTCTCAAGATTGCTTTGGCTATTCGGGGTCTTTTGTGTTTCCATACAAATTGTGAAATTTTTTGTTCTAGTTCTGTGAAAAATGCCAGTGGTAGTTTGATAGGAATTGCATTGAATCTATAGATTGCTATGGGTAGTAGAGTCATTTTCACAATGTTGATTCTTCCAATCCAAGAACATGGTATATCTCTCCATCTGTTTGTATCATCTTTAATTTCTTTCATCAGTGTCTTATAATTTTCTGCATACAGGTCTTTTGTCTCCTTAGGTAGGTTTATTCCTAGATATTTTATTCTTTTTGTTGCAATGGTAAATGGGAGTGTTTTCTTGATTTCACTTTCAGATTTTTCATCATTAGTATATAGGAATGCCAGAGATTTCTGTGCATTAATTTTGTATCCTGCTACTTTACCAAATTCATTGATTAGCTCTAGTAGTTTTCTGGTAGCATCTTTAGGATTCTCTATGTATAGTATCATGTCATCTGCAAACAGTGACAGCTTTACTTCTTCTTTTCCGATTTGGATTCCTTTTATTTCCTTTTCTTCTCTGATTGCTGTGGCTAAAACTTCCAAAACTATGTTGAATAAGAGTGGTGAGAGTGGGCAACCTTGTCTTGTTCCTGACCTTAGTGGAAATGCTTTCAGTTTTTCGCCATTGAGGATGATGTTGGCTGTGGGCTTGTCATATACGGCCTTTATTATATTGAGGAAAGTTCCCTCTACACCTACTTTCTGCAGGGTTTTTATCATAAATGGGTGTTGAATTTTGTCAAAAGCTTTCTCTGCATCTATTGAGATGATCATATGGTTTTTCTCCTTCAATTTGTTAATATGGTTAATCACATTGATAGATTTGCGTATATTGAAGAATCCTTGCATTCCTGGAATAAACCCCACTTGATCATGGTGTATGATCCTTTTAATGTGCTGTTGGATTCTGTTTGCTAGTATTTTGTTGAGGATTTTTGCATCTATGTTCATCAGTGATATTGGCCTGTAGTTTTCTTTCTTTGTGACATCCTTGTCTGGTTTTGGTATCAAGGTGATGGTGGCCTCGTAGAATGAGTTTGGGAGTGTTCCTCCCTCTGCTATATTTTGGAAGAGTTTGAGAAGGATAGGTGTTAGCTCTTCTCTAAATGTTTGATAGAATTCGCCTGTGAAGCCATCTGGTCCTGGGCTTTTGTTTGTTGGAAGATTTTTAATCACAGTTTCAATTTCAGTGCTTGTGATTGGTCTGTTCATATTTTCTATTTCTTCCTGATTCAGTCTTGGCAGTTTGTGCATTTCTAAGAATTTGTCCATTTCTTCCAGATTGTCCATTTTATTGGCATAGAGTTGCTTGTAGTAATCCCTCATGATTTTTTTTATTTCTGCAGTGTCAGTTGTTACTTCTCCTTTTTCATTTCTAATTCTATTGATTTGAGTCTTCTCCCTTTTTTTCTTGATGAGTCTGGCTAATGGTTTATCTATTTTGTTTATCTTCTCAAAGAACCAGCTTTTAGTTTTATTGATCTTTGCTATTGTTTCCTTCATTTCTTTTTCATTTATTTCTGATCTGATTTTTATGATTTCTTTCCTTCTGCTAACTCTGGGGTTTTTTTGTTCTTCTTTCTCTAATTGCTTGAGGTGCAAGGTTAGGTTGTTTATTCGAGATGTTTCCTGCTTCTTAAGGTGGGCTTGTATTGCTATAAACTTCCCTCTTAGAACTGCTTTTGCTGCATCCCATAGGTTTTGGGTCGTTGTATCTCCATTGTCATTTGTTTCTAGGTATTTTTTAATTTCCTCTTTGATTTCTTCAGTGATCACTTCGTTATTAAGTAGTGTATTGTTTAGCCTCCATGTGTTTGTATTTTTTACAGCTCTTTTCCTATAATTGATATCTAGTCTCATGGCGTTGTGGTCGGAAAAGATACTTGATACAATTTCAATTTTCTTAAATTTACCAAGGCTTGATTTGTGACCCAAGATATGATCTATCCTGGAGAATGTTCCATGAGCACTTGAGAAAAATGTGTATTCTGTTGTTTTTGGATGGAGTGTCCTATAAATATCAATTAAGTCCATCCTGTTTAATGTATCATTTAAAGCTTGTGTTTCCTTATTTATTTTCATTTTGGATGATCTGTCCATTGGTGAAAGTGGGGTGTTGAAGTCCCCTACTATGAATGTGTTACTGTCGATTTCCCCTTTTATGGCTGCTAGTTTTTGCCTTATGTATTGAGGTGCTCCTATGTTGGGTGCATAAATATTTACAATTGTTATATCTTCTTCTTGGATCGATCCCTTAATCATTATGTAGTGTCCTTCTTTGTCTCTTCTGATAGTCCTTATTTTAAAGTCTATTTTGTCTGATATGAGAATTGCTACTCCAGCTTTCTTTTGGTTTCCATTTGCATGGAATATCTTTTTCCATCCCCTTACTTTCAGTCTGTATGTGTCTCTAGGTCTGAAGTGGGTCTCTTGTAGACAGCATATATATGGGTCTTGTTTTTGTATCCATTCAGCCAATCTGTGTCTTTTGGTGGGAGCATTTAGTCCATTTACATTTAAGGTAATTATCGATATGTATGTTCCTATTCCCATTTTCTAAATTGTTTTGGGTTCGTTATTATAGGACTTTTCCTTCTCTTGTGTTTTTGTCTAGAGAAGTTCCTTTAGCATTTGTTGTAAAGCTGGTTTGGTGGTGCTGAACTCTCTCAGCTTTTGCTTGTCTGTAAAGGTTTTAATTTCTCCATCAAATCTGAATGAGATCCTTGCTGGGTAGAGTAATCTTGGTTGCAGGTTTTTCTCCTTCATCACTTTCAGTATGTCCTGCCACTCCCTTCTGGCTTGTAGAGTTTCTGCTGAGAGATCAGCTGTTAACCTTATGGGGATTCCCTTGTGTGTTATTTGTTGTTTTTCCCTTGCTGCTTTTAATATGCTTTCTTTGTATTTAGTTTTTGACAGTTTGATTAATATGTGTCTTGGCGTATTTCTCCTTGAATTTATCCTGTATGGGACTCTCTGTGCTTCCTGGACTTGATTAACGATTTCCTTTCCCATATTAGGGAAGTTTTCAACTATAATCTCTTCAAATATTTTCTCAGTCCCTTTCTTTTTCTCTTCTTCTTCTGGAACCCCTATAATTCGAATGTTGGTGCGTTTAATGTTGTCCCAGAGGTCTCTGAGACTGTCCTCAGTTCTTTTCATTCTTTTTTCTTTATTCTGCTCTGCAGTAGTTATTTCCACTATTTTATCTTCCAGGTCACTTATCCGTTCTTCTGCCTCATTTATTCTGCTATTGATCCCATCTAGAGTATTTTTCATTTCATTTATTGTGTTGTTCATCATTGTCTGTTTCATCTTTATTTCTTCTAGGTCCTTGTTAACTGCTTCTTGCATTTTGTCCATTCTATTTCCAAGATTTTGGATCATCTTTACTATCATTATTCTGAACTCTTTTTCAGGTAGACTGCCTATTTCCTCTTCATTTGTTAGGTCTGGTGGGTTTTTATCCTGCTCCTTCATCTGCTGTGTGTTTTTCTGTCTTCTCATTTTGCTTATCTTACTGTGATTGGGTTCACCTTTTTGCAGGCTGCAAGTTCGTAGCTCCCGTTGTTTTTGATGTCTGTCTCCAGTGGCTAAGGTTGGTTCAGTGCGTTGTGTAGGCTTCCTGGTGGAGGGGACTAGTGGCTGTGTTGTGGTGTATGAGGCTAGATCTTGTCTCTCTAGTGGGCAGGTCCACGTCTGGTGGTGTGTTTTGGGGTGTCTGTGGACTTATTATGATTTTAGGCAGCCTCTCTGCTAGTGGGTGGGGTTGTGTTCCTGTTTTGCTATATGGTTGGCATAGGTTGTCCAGCACTGTAGCTTGCTGGTCGTTGAGCGAAGCTGGGTGCTGGTGTTGAGATGGAGATCTCTGGGAGATTTTCGCCGTTTGATATTATGTGGGGCTGGGAGGTCTCTTCTTGACGAGTGTTCTGAAGTTGGCTCTCCCACCTCAGAGGCAGAGTCCTGACTCCTGGCTGGAGCAGCAAGAGCCTTTCATCCACTCGGCTCAGAATAAAAGGGAGAGAAAGTAGAGAGAATTAGTATAAGTAGGAGGAAATAGGAAAGAAAGAAAGAAAGAAAGAAAGAGAGGAGGGAAGGAAGGAAGGAGGGAAGGAAGAAAGAAAGAAAGAAGAAAAGAAAGGAAGAAGGCAAGAAGGAAAGAAAGGAGGGAGGGAGGGAGGAGGGAAGGAAGGAAGGAATGAGGGAAGGAAGGAAAAAATACAGAAAGAAAGAAGATACAGTAAAATAAAATAAAGTATAATAAAGTTATTGAATTAAAAAAATAATTATTTAGAGGAAAAAAAAAAGGGAAGGATAGAACCTTAGGACAAATGGTGGAAGCAAAGTTATAGAGACAAAATCTTACATAGAAGCATACACATATACCCTCACAAAAAGAGGTAAAGTGGAAAAAATCATAAAACTTGCTCTCCAAGTCCACCTCCTCAATTTGGGACGATTCGTTGTCTCAAAAAGGGAAGGAAGGAAGGAAAGATAGAAAGAAGGTAAAGTATAACAGAGTTCTTTAAATTAAAATTAATTATTAAGAAAAAAATTAAAAAAAAAAATGGTCGGATAGAACGCTGGGACAAATGGTGGAAGCAAACCTATACAGACAAGATCTCACACAGAAGCATACACATACACATTCACAAAAAGAGGAAAAGGGGAAAAAATCATAGATCTTGCTCTAGAAGTCCGCCTCCTCAATTTGGGATGATTCGCTGTCTATTCATGTATTCCACAGAGGCAGGGTACATCAAATTGATTGTGTAGCTTTAATCCGCTGTTTCTGAGGCTGCTGGGAGAGATTTCCCTTTTTCTTCTTTGTTCTCACAGCTCACAGGGGCTCAGCTTTCGACTTGGCCCTGCCTCTGCGTGTAGGTCGCTGGAGGGCGTCTGCTTTTTGCTCAGACAGGACGGCGTTAAAGGAGCCGCTGACTCGGGGGCTCTGGCGCTCTCAGGCCGGGGGCAGGGAGGGGCACGGAGTGCGGAGCGGTCCTGCGGCGGCAGAAGTCGGCGTGACGTTGCCCCAGCCTGAGGCCCGCCGTGTGTTCTCCCTGAGAAATTGTCCCTGGATCCCGGGAACCTGGCAGTGGCGGGCTGCACAGGCTCCCCGGAAGAGGGGTGGGGGCAGTGACCTGTGCT
>NW_006790230.1:1852181-1907228 GCF_000442215.2 Lipotes vexillifer | reverse complement strand
CCGAAGCCCGAGCCTCAGCTCCCAGCCCCGCCTGCCCCGGCGGGTGAGCAGACAAGCCTCTCGGGCTGGTGAGTGCCGGTCGGCGCCGATCCTCTGTGCGGGAATCTCCCCGCTTTGCCCTCCGCGCCCCTGTTGCTGTGCTGTCCTCCGCGGCTCCGAAGCTCCCCGCTCCGCCTCCCGCAATCTCCGCCCGCGAAGGGGCTTCCGAGTGTGTGGAGACCTTTCCTCCTTCACAGCTCCCTCCCACTGGTGCAGGTGCCGTCCCTATTCTATTGTCTCTGTTTTTAATTAATTAATTTTTTCTTTTGCCCTACCCAGGTACGTGGGGAGTTTCTTGCCTTTTGGGAGGTCTGAGGTCTTCTGCCAGCATTCAGTAGGTGTTCTGTAGGAGTTGTTCCACATGTAGATGTATTTCTGGTGTATCTGTGTGGAGGAAGGTGATCTCTGCGTCTTACTCCTCCGCAATCTTTCCACAACTCCACTATGTATGTTTTATTGTCGATTTCCCCTTTTATGGCTGTTAGCGTTTGCCTTATGTATTGAGGTGCTCCTATGTTGGGTGCATAAATATTTACAATTATTATATCTTCCTCTTGGATTGATCCCTTGTTTATTATGTAGTGTCCTTCTTTGTCTCTTGTAATAGTCTTTATTTTAAAGTCTATTTTGTCTGGTATGAGAATTGCTACTCCAACTTTCTTTTGATTTCCATTTGCATGGAATATCTTTTTACATCCTCTCACTTTCAGTTTGTATGTGTCCCTAGGTGTGAAGTGGGTTCTTGTAGACAGCATATATATGGTCTTGTTTTTGTATCCATTCAGCCAGTCTATGTCTTTTGGCTGGAGCATTTAATCCTTTTCCATTTAAGGTAGTTATCAGTATATATGTTTCTATTACCATTTTCTTAATTGTTTTGGGTTTGTTATTATAGGTCTTTTCCTTCTCTCGTGTTTCCTGCCTAGAGAAGTTACTTTAGCATTTGTTGTATAGCTGGTTTGGTCGTGCTGATTCTCCTAGCTTTTGGTTGTCTGTAAAGGTTTTAATTTCTCTGTCGAAACTGAATGAGATCCTTTCTGGGTAGAGTAATCTCAGTTGTAGGTTTTTCCCTTTCATCACTTTAAATATGTCCTGCCAATCCCTTCTGGCAGAATTTTCTGATGAAATATCAGCTGTCAACGTTATGGGGGTTCCCTTGTATGTTATTTGTTGTTTTTCCCTTGCTGCTTTTAATTTTTTCTTTGTATTTAATTTTTGATAGTTTGGTTAATATGTGTCTTGGTGTTTTTCTCCTTGGATTTATCCTGTATGGGCCTCTCTGTGCTTCCTGGCCTTGATTGACTATTTCCTTTTCCATATTTGGGAAGTTTTCAACTATAATCTCATCAAATATTTTCTCAGTACTTTTCTTTTTCTCTTCTTCTTCTGGGACCCCTATAATTCGAATGTTGGTATGTTTTATGTTGTCCCAGATGTCTCTAAGAGTCTCCTCAGTTCTCTTCATTCCTTTTTATTTATTCTGTTCTGTGATAGTTATTTCCACTATTTAGTCTTCCAGGTCACTTATCCGTTCTTCTGCCACAGTTATTCTGGTATTGATACCTTCTAGAGAATTTTTAGTATCATTTATTGTGTTGTTCATCATTGTTTGTTTGCTCTTTAGTTCTTCTAGTTCCTTGTTAAACTTTTCTTGTATTTTCTCCATTCTATTTCCAAGATTTTGTATCATCTTTACTATCATTATTCTGAATTCTTTTTCAGGTAGACTGCCTATTTCCTCTTCATTTGTTAGGTCTGGTGCATTTTTATCTTGCTCCTTCATCTGCTGTGTGTTTCTCTGTCTTCTCATTTTGCTTAACTTACTGTGTTTGGGGTCTCCATTTCGCAGGCTGCAGGTTTGTAGTTCCCATTGTTTTTGGTGTCTGCCCCCAGTGGCTAAGGTTGGTTCAGTGGGTTGTGTAGGCTACCTCGTGGAGGGGACTGATGCCTGTGTTGTGGTGTCTGAGGCTGAATCTTGTCTTTTTGGTGGGCAGGACTGCATCCAGTGGTGTGTTTTGGGGTGTCTGTGACCTTATTATGATTTTAGGTAGACTCTCTGCCAATGGGTGGGGTTGTGCTCCTGTCTTTCTAGTTGTTTGGCGTAGGGTGTCCAGCACTGTAGCTTGCTGGTCTTTGAGTGGAGCTGGGTCTTAGCATTGAGATGGAGATCTCTGGGAGAGCTTTCGCTGTTTGATATGATGTGGAGCCGGTAGGTCTCTGGTGGACCAATGTCCTGAACTTGGCTCTACCACTTCAGGGGTACAGGCCTAACATCCAGCTGGAACACCAAGACCCTGTAAGCCACATGGCTCAGAAGAAAAGGGAGCAAAAAGAAAAAGAAAGAAAGAAAGGTAGAAGAAGGAAGGAAGGAAGGCAAGAAAGAAAGAAAGAAAGAAAGAAAGAAAGAAAGAAAGAAAGAAAGAAAGAAAGAAGAAAGAAGGAAGGAAAGAAGGAAAGGAAAGGAAAAGAAAGTTGTTACAATAAAAAATTATTAAAAATAAAAAAATTAAGAAGTAATTAAAAAAAAAGAGAGCAACCAAATCAAAAAACAAATCCACCAATGAAAGCAAGCCCTAAAAACTGTGCTAAACGAACAGACACACACAAAAAACAGACAGAACCCAAGGACAAATGGTAAAAGCAAAGCTATACAGGCAAAATCACACAAAGAAGGGTAAGCTGGGACAAAGTGAGATAGTGGTAGTGTATATATGGACATATATATTACTACCAAATGTAAAATAGATAGCTAGTGGGAAGCAGTCGCATAGCACAGGGAGATCAGCTTGGTGCTTTGTGGAAAAAAGCACACAAAGAAGCATACACATACACACCAAAAAAAGACAAAAAGGAAAAAAATATATATATCTATTATAAAATAAAAGGAAGAGAACAGTCAAATCAATAAACAAATCTACCAATGATAATAAAGTCTAAATACTAAACTAAGATAAACATAAAACCAGAAACAAATTAGATGTAGAAAGCAAACCCCAAGTCTACAGTTGCTCCCAAAGTACACTGCCTCAATTTTGGGATGATTCATTGTCTATTCAGCTATTCCAGAGATGCAGGGTACATCAAGTTGATTGTGGATATTTAATCTGATGCTCCTGAGGATTCTGGGAGAGATTCCCCTTTCTCTTTGTTTGCACAGTTCCTGGGGTTCAGCTTTGGATTTGGACCCGCCTCTGCATGTAGGTTGCCTGAGGGCATCTGTTCTTCACTCAGACAGTTTGGGGTTAAAGTAGCAGCTGATTAGGGGGCTCTGGCTCACTCAGGCTGGGGGGAGGGAGGGGTACAGAATGTGGGGAGATCCTGCAGTGGCAGAGGCCAGTGTGATGTTGCAACAGCCTGAGGCACACTGTGTGTTCTCCCAGGGAAGTTTTCCCTGGATCACGGGACTGTGGCAGTGGCGGTCTGCACAGGCTCCCAGGAGGGGAGGTGTGTATAGTAACTTGTGCTTGCACACAGGCTTCTTGCTGGCTGCAATAGCAGCCTTAGTGTCTCATGCCTGTCTCTGGTGTCCGTGCTGATAGCCGCGGCTCACGCCCGTCACTGGATCTTGCTTAGGCGGTGCTCTGAATCCCCTCCTCGCACACCCTGAAACAATGGTCTCTTGCCTCTTAGGCAGTTCCAGACTTTTTCCCAGACCCCCTCCCATCTAGCTGTGGCGCACTAGCCCCCTTCAGGCTGTGTTCATGCAGCCAACCCCAGTCCTCTACCTGGGATCCGACCTCCGAAGCCCAAGCCTCAGCTCCCAGCCCCGCCCGCCCCGGCGGGTGAGCAGACAAGCCTCTCGGGCTGGTGAGTGCCGGTCGGCACCGATCCTCTGTGCGGGAATCTCTCTGCTTTGCCCTCCGCACCCCTGTTGCTACGTTCTCCTCCATGACTCTGAAGCTTCCCCCTGCCATCCCCTATCTCCACCAGTGAAGAGGCCTCCTAGTGTGTGGAAACCTTTCCTCCTTCACGGCTACCTCCCAGAGGTGCAGGTCCTGTCCCTATTCTTTTGTCTCTGTTTTTTTCTTTTTTCTTTTGCCCTACCCAGGTACATGGGGAGTTTCTTGCCTTTGGGGAAGTCTGAGGTCTTCTGCCAACGTTCAGTAGGTGTTCTGTAGGAGTTGTTCCACATGTAGATGTTTGTTTGATGTATTTGTGTGGAGGAAGTTGATCTCCACATGTTACTCCTCCGCCATCTTGAAGGTCTCCACAGCATGTTAATTAAATCTGTTTCCTGGATGAAAGAAGCTGGGAGGTTTGAAGTTTGCAAGAAATGTCCCTCTGTTTAAGCAGATCCAGGCTTACCTCTATACTTTTGTAAACATACCTCTACATGCCAACACCTACAGTATGTGCACTGAAGGAAAGCTTGGCTTTGGCTGCCATAGCAGACCATTTCCAGTTAAAGGTGGCCCCTGCTTAAGAAGCACTTTGACCAGTAACAGAAAGCCATCTGGATAAAACACATCCCAGGACTGATGAGGGTCAGAGATGAGAAATCACCCTGTTCTCCTATGATGAACCCCTTAAGCTTCCATATCTCCTCCTGCTTAAAGATGTATTGATATTAAATCAGGTTTTTCTTCTGCCCTCTCTAGTCTGGGTTGATGGGGTTTAGACATTTTATATGTCTGCTAAGAGTTGTCTTTCTTCATCTAATAATAATATACCTATTAGGATTAATCAATAATATATCCAGTCATGGAGCAGTGATGTGAAGAGACTAATGAACCTAGGTTTCCTTTGGACCAGAATGCTAAGATTGCTTATAGTACTGCCTATTTTCCTTGCCTATCTATTCAGTTTACACTATTTAGATTTTCTCTCTTAGGCAGAATAGTCAAATAGATCTTAAATGTTGGTCTCTAAAGTACTCAGGTAATTTTGACCAGGAATTAGTAGTCAGAATTATATTGAAGTATTACCTAAGTGTACATGTATGCATATATACATGTGTACATATTTGAATGCATGTGATTGAAATTAGGTCTACCTTTGACACCTCTTGTGGCAGCACAGATGGTGGCGTGGGTTATCACACATCAGGGGGTAGGATCCCAGAACTGTGTTTCCAGGCAGGACAGCTCTCAGCTCTGGGCTGGACACTCTACTAGTTGAGCCATATGAAATACCTGCCAAGGGCTTCGTTAGATGGTATTAGATACTTGGAAAAAATAACCTCTTTTGTAACCCCTGGATGGATATAAAGATATGAGAGTAAGTAAAAATATGATTGGAAGGAAAAATCAAACAGCTAAGATCATTTCATAGTAGGGGTAAGGTAGCATTGGTCCTTGTTTACTATGAGATCATGGCTTTTATAATGTAGCTCATCTTTTTCTGATGAAGATTCTCTGTCTGATATGGGTTTCAAAATATTTCCAACTTTGAAGATTAGTGGCTTTAGAGGCATGAGACTGTTTTTTTTTTTTTTTTTAAGGAAGCACAAGTACTGCTATCTTCTTAGACACAGTTTTCCAGACCAAAAGTATTTCCTACTCTATTGTTTCTTACTGTGGAAAACAATAATTTAAAGAGCATCTACCAATGAATATGGATCAAGGATAAACAAGCCTATAGCATTTGGGTAGGCTTAAGTCTATTTATGCAAAAATCAAATTATGGCTGGGCTGGTTTTTTTTCTTTTTTTAAAATTTCTTTCTTTGTTTTATTCTTTTCCTTCTCCTGGAAACAATTGATAACATCACTTCAAAAGAAATTAATACAAAGAATTAATTAACATAATCTAATATCCAATAAATGTAGTCTGGAAAAAAATTTTCATGGATGGGTGATTGTAACATTAAATGGAGGCAGAGAAGTAAAGGAACAAATTATGTTTCTGAGTCATATTTTTTTCCCTCCTTTTATTCATACACTCATTGAAAGAGCAATCGAGGAGAGCAATAAACTAGGAAGAGTTAGGTCCTCATGAGAAACAAATCGGAGCAGTTAGGTAACATCATAGAGTAGCCATTTAGTACATTGACCTCATGTATTTAAAGATTATGAGATTTTACAGTAGTTGGGTTATAAAATATCAATTTAGAGCAACAGCAAATTTCCTGATATTCATTTCAGTTTATAGGCAATTCCTGTTCTGACACAAATGTATAGCCTGGGTGACCAAGTTCTCTAGGCCATTGCTGCATTTTCCTTGAGGTGGGGGAAGTCTTAATGGCTTTTACCCAGAAAATCTGTGGGCTAAAACCTCCCCCTTAGTCAAGCCATTTGTATTATAGGAGGCTTTAAAACAGTTCTGTAATTTATTAGAGCTCTCACAGTTTTTCCCTTTTTAGCTTCTACGCCAGCAAGGGAAAGGGAAAATATTAAGGATGTTGGGTGTACATGATCCTACTTTGAGGGGTTTATATAGCCTCTGAATCCTATACATCACTAATTGCGACAACTAAAAATAAAGTATGACTAAAAGAATACTGCCATTATGAACTACTTGCTATGTTAATATTCAGATGAAGAGTCTTCTTCATTCGTACTTCATTGCAAAATTAGAGAGTTTTTTTTACTTCCTTAAAGATGTATGCTATTGAATGTATTTAAATTACTAGCTAATTTTTTCAGGGGGAAAAACCCTGAGGCAAGTGTAAAACTAGTAGCTACAGAAAGATGGAGAATCAGATGTCTGCTGGGCAAATTGACAGAACTCATTAATCTTCGATGCAGTGTGCTATAGGGTCTGTCCTTTCATGCACCTGCCCAAGCCGAAAGTAATTACACGATGGCACTATTAATACTGAAGAGCTTGAGTGGGGAGAGGGTTATCTCCTCTTCTTAGTAATTGATTGTCAGCTGATTAGTGGACAACATTTTTCTTGCAGCATAATTGCCTTTGTGCTATCGTAGCCTGTCTGACCTGGGTTTAGGCCATTGCACTGATTTTGAGGCCCTGACAATAGCATCGCAGCCCTGAAAGTAATGAACTGGATCTCAATCACTGCAAATTCCCCAAACAGTAAATGCCTAGTTAAATAAATGTATTTCAATGATAATCCTGGATAACAGAAATCATACCAAAGATCACATTTTTTTCTTTCTAGGAAAACCATAATATTCCATTTGGAAAAGTGTATATTTGGAAGGAATAAATGGATACCATGATATATGCCATTTTTCTTTAATGGCTGTGAAGAACTTATCAGAAGCAACTTTTGTGGGATTTTTAAGGAGCCTAAGTAGAGAATTCGAAGATTTTAATGCCATTTTATTGTGTGGTAGCCACAAATATCAAATAATAATCTCTTTCTTATCATAAAAATATTTGATGACGTGACTTTATGCCCTGTATAAGGTGCTGGAGTAAGAAGGGGAAAAGTGGGAAACACATGTTTTAAATCTACGAGCTTAATAGTTTACCAAATTGGAAGTGAATGAATATTATAGGCTTTCCATCTAAATGTCAATGATGCCAACAGAGTTTCCTTGAGTTCCCATGAGCAACCTTCACAGTTTTGCAGATAGAAGTAAGACTATTACAATCCATTGCCTAACTTTAAGAGCACTAAACAGAAAATCTCTAAAACTTCAAAGGAGAAAATGCTACCATATGAAAGAGAATCTGGTAATCATTAAAACAAGTTCTGTGTCCTCAGATTAGGAGGTCAAAGTTTTCCTCATTTGAAAATTGAGATACAAAGAAGATCCTGGTAAGGCCAATTGTCTCCATTTTTTAGCCAAATATTCTAATGCTTTTAGGAGCATATTCAGCAATATTTACCCATATTTCTAATTGAGGCCACTGACCCAGGAAAGCAACATTACTAAATTAGCTAGTAATTTAGCCACATTACTAAATTTGACTTTCAAGGCTCAACGCAGTATAGTTGCACAAATATTTGAGCAAGAAGAAGACTACCTGTTAGAGCACACTATCCTAAACCAACAGGTGTGATACTGGCTATAAGCAGCTGATTTATTCTCAGCCATCATCATTTGTGTAAGCTTACATTTATTTTTAATAAATTTATTTATTTTTATTTTTGGCTGCATTGGGTCTTCATTGCTGTGCGCGGGCTTTCTCTAGTTGTGGTGAGTGGGGACTACTCTTCGTTGCAGTGCGTGAGCTTCTCATTGTGGGGTCTTCTCTTGTTGCGGAGCATGGGCTCTAGGAGCGTGAGCTTCAGTAGTTGTGACACACAGGCTCTCTCAGGCTCTAGAGTGCAGGCTCAGTAGTTGTGGCACATGGGCTTAGTTGCTCCACAGCATGTGGGATCTTCCCAGACCAGGGCTCAAACCCGTGTCCCCTGTATTGGCAGGTGGATTCTTAACCACTGCACCACCAGGGAAGCCCTAAGCTTACATGTTGACTGTGCTCTTGTTTAGTTTTGAGGAATTATAGGAGTATTATTAATCCCAACATAATAATAATAGCAATGTTGCAAATGCTAGTAAGGAGAAGTGTAGGTTATGATGCAGAGTTGAGATAATTAAAAAATGGAAAGGGATGAGACAATGATAAGTATCATAATTTATTGTGAATTAGTCATTTGACAGTGAGAAAATTCTGAAATACAGAGTGAGTCAGCCATAATGTGAAAAGTACAGCATGTATATATTCAACTATAATTGTCAAGAGATGAAAAAATGTGATTGATGGAAAATCTTTTGAGTGTGGCTAGAAGATCAAAGTAAATTCTCAGTGAGGATTAGCTTAATGTAAATTCAGTGGAAGGTTAAGAATTTGAGAACCTAAAAGCTAAGCATAGTGTACCACTGATGAAACTTTCATCAAGCCCCAGATGGAACTTATTCCAATCTGTACAACATCAAAGTGAGTGGTCAGCACATTGAAGGTGAAACTGTAACTGCTGAGGAGTTCCCTCTGACTCTTGCTGTGATTATCACAAAGAGGGTTATTTGTTTTAGTGGGTTGTCAACAGAGATGAAATTCATCTATTTTAGAAAAAGCTGCCTCATAATATGATGTAGACAAGGTTTAAATCTATGATGGGCCAATTCAAACACCTATTTGATGGAAATGATCTGAAATTTCAGTTGAAACCCCTCATGCTTTTTGTGCAGAACATCCAAGACCTCTTCAGAATATTGCTGAACATCTATCTGTTGTTTAAAAAGCTAACCCAAGAGTCTAAATTATACTCCATTTTTGAAGATATTTTTTTTCTACCACATCGTTCCCGGTTAAAAAATGTAACCTGAACATGCTGCCTTTTAAAATCTTCTTTATCATGATAATGATAAACGCCCATGAACATTGACTTTCCCCCCATTTTTCATTTAATCATTATAATTCTGATGTCTGAGTTGTTTACCTATGTCCAAATTTTACCTCAATTCCATAACCAATTGGCTAGGGTTTTATTAATTTTGATATAGGAAAGATTATCTGAGATTCATGGTTAAAAATGACTAAGTATGAACATTTTTTCTGCTTCTTTCCCTCAAAATTCACTAATAAAGTATAAAAATCTAAACTAGAAAAGTAAACACTCTATATAAAAAAACAAAGTATCAGCTACAACTGAACACTTTTATAAATAAGCATACTCACGTAGTGTGAAGTCTGAATGGGAGTTGACAAGGAGCCTACCCATGAATGCCATCTTGAAACCAAAGCAGAACCCATACTTTCCTAAATAGTACCTTTGATGTGAAAGGATATTATCTAAGGGTCTTTTCATTGGAGGTAAAATCTAGGGATGTGTGTGGGCCAAGAAAGAAGTGGGAAGTAGCTCTGTAGAAATGTTAATACTATAGAACTTCAAGTTGGTACTGAAGGAGACAACGTGTCCACAAACTATCTTACTCTTTTACTTTAAAATTATCTACCCTAGGGCTTCCCTGGTGGCGCAGTGGTTGAGAATCCGCCTGCTGATGCAGGGGACACGGGTTCGTGCCCCAGTCTGGGAAGATCCCACATGCTGCGGAGCTGCTAGGCCCATGAGCCATGGCTGCTGAGCCTGCACGTCCGGAGCCTGTGCTCCACATGGGAGAGGCCACAACAGTGAGAGGCCTGCGTACGGAAAAAAAAAAAAAAAAAAAAACTACCCTAAGGAGGTATTGTTATAGGTGAAGGAGGGGTGGTACAAGGTGTGGTTAAAGGGGATGCTTTGTAGTTTAAGAAGTCAGCACAGTCTGAACATTGACATTTCAACTGTACAATGAGCAGACCAACCCTAATGTCTTTTCATTATAGGCATCATTTCAACATATTCCTTAAAATATTGTTGAAAAGGTGCTATTTTTTGGAAAATGTGTTCAGAAGGAGCAAGAACTTCCTTTGCTTATCTCTAGCCATACCATTTTTCCCAGACGATAACAGACTTCTTAAGAGAGTGTTTAAGACACATATCCCATAGAATCTATTGACTGCTTTGATTTAACCCTCTTTTCATCTCTTCATACTTTATTCCATAAATAACCAGCTACATTTCAAGATGAGTAAT
The DNA here is from genome assembly GCF_000442215.2 of Lipotes vexillifer. Lineage (NCBI taxonomy): Eukaryota > Metazoa > Chordata > Mammalia > Artiodactyla > Lipotidae > Lipotes > Lipotes vexillifer. The sequence continues at coordinate 1,896,765 of NW_006790230.1, read as the reverse complement.
AATCATGGCAGAATTAGCATGGGGCCTACAAGTATAAACTAAAATAAAAGAGAACAATAACATAATCAGAAGGTAAATGAAAGAACATATTTCAGGTTTAATTAAATAGGAAAAGCCAAACTTTTCAGGCTTAAGAAAATGCAGGCCACTGATCTTTCTTTAAAAGGAGCTCAAGGAAAATATGCTAGTCTTCAAAGAAAAAATAATAAAAAAACTGAAGGAAGTAAAAAAAGAGTTTGTAGTGATCTGAAAAGCAATGGAAGATAAAATAAAAACATTGCAGGGATGAATAAATGAGTAAAAGTGACTGAAAATACTCCAGTTATTGAAGAAAGGACTACAAAAACTTGAACAGGGGAAAAAAAAAAAGGAAAAAATGAAGTAATAGCAGGTAAATTCTCTGAAATAAATATCTGAATATATAGGTAAACAAGGTTTATCCTGTCCTAGAAAACAACTGATATAGAACTATCCACAAAAACAAATTTCCTAGAGGATGGCAGGGGTAAAGATAGCATCCTTTTCTATCTGGAGAAGAAAAAATTAAAAAACAAAAATATACGTGAACATAATATTAGGCTAGCCTCAGTCTTTCCACAGCAACATCCAGTGCCAGAGGAGAGTGGTGCAATAGTTAAAAATTTCTGAAGGAAATAAAATATAATCAAGGATTTTTATACCCAACTGTATTCTCCTTCAAGCTTAAAGTTTAAAGCATTTCTCATATGCAAGAACCCAGAACACAGCACTCATGAATAATTCTTGAAAACATATTAGGTAATTTTAGCCAACCAAAAGATGAATCAAAATTAAAAACTCAGGAATAAAGAAGCCACGGTAAAAAGGACTGGTTTTAAGCATTGAAACATAAGAAATAATAACTAAAAAATGTTTGGAATTATTGATTGGAGAACAAACTATAAATATGATAAACTGACATAGTAAAATGAATAATATAAGTAATAAAATTTGGTGATATGGGAGAGGAATGGCAAGTAGTGGGAATATACTAATTAATTAATTAATTAATTTATTTATTTATTTATTCATTTATTGCGGTACACGGGCCTCTCACTGTTGTGGCCTCTCCCTTTGTGGAGCACAGGCTCCAGACGCGCAGGCTCGGCAGCCATGGCTCATGGGCCTAGCAGCTCCACGGCATGTGGGATCTTCCCGGACCGGGGCACGAACCAGTGTCCCCTGCATCGGCAGGCGGACTCTCAACCACTGCGCCACCAGGGAAGCCCCTACTAATTTATTTTTATAGCAAGGACAATAGATATTGCCTAAATCAGAAACAGTTTTTAGAAAACTTATTCCACTTCCAACTTTTCACTATTTTTCATAATCTTTTTCTTTTAATATTAGATGAATTTCTTTTAGAAACACATCTCTTATGGTAAGGAAATATTTCAATTTTAATTTTTAGTTCCTTTTAAATGCATGTATAATTTAATAAAATGTTTTTTATTATAAAATGGGATATATAGAATGATTCAATTTTGGAAAGTCCTGCATCTATCTACCTATATGTATTAATTACATTAAATTTCTGTCGTTACCAAAACTACAGTTGTTGAGGTCAGAAGTCTAACATGGATCTCACTGAGCTAAAATCAAGATGCCCCTTTCTGTATGCTCTAGGGGAGAATCTTTTTCCTGTTCTTTTGAGTTGTTGATAGAATTCAGTTTTTTGAGTTTATAGGACTGAGGTTCTTGTTTTCTTGCTGGCTATAACTGGCCATGCCCAGCTTCCAGAGGCCACGCCATTCCTTGGCTCATGTCCTTCTTTCTTCACTGTCAGAGCCAGAAATGGCAGACTGGATTCTCATGCTTTATCTCTGATTCTTCTTCCATGGTTTCATCACTCTGAATGCAACCTGAAAAAGTTCTCTGCTTTTAAGGACTCATGATTAGATTTGGGTCACCCAGATAATCCAGAATTATCTCCCCATATCAAAGTCCATAACTTTAATTATATCTCAGAAGTCCCTCTGCTATGTAAGATTACATGGCAATGAGGATTAAGATGTGGACACCTTTCAGGTTCATTATTCTGCCTATCACACTATCAATCAACTATCTACCAATCCATCTATTTTAATATTTTAGGAATATTAAGGATACTTATTACTAACTGGTAGATTTCAAGTGAATTTTAAATTTTAAAAAGTTCCATATTGTTTAAAATTGTTACATAATGATTTTGTATTATTTCTACCAAAATAGTACATTTAGTATTCTTTAAATATATTATCCAAGATGTTTAAATCAAGTAACAAGTGGGAGTAGTAGACTAGAGATAGTTTTAAAAGGAGTGATAGCTACAAAGTAAAAAAATCTTGATGCTTTTCTTGCTGTGAGATTACAAACACAAATATGAATAGTGTATAGAGCTGGTTACCTCAGTTCATAAATGACTATCATAGTTTTGAGGAGTTGGGAGATAAGACTAGTCTTAAAGTACTTTCTGGAACTAAGCAAGGAAGTTAAACTTGATCCATAGGAAAATAATTTAACAAGATTAATTGGTTCTATCTTGGAATTGACAGAGGGTTTGATGGAACTAAAATCATAGAGGCTTAAAGAATAATAGGCTGAAGGACCCTAAAGATGTTGATGTTTGATCAGTGCCTATGTTTCATTATTCTGTGTTAATTTCTTTGTGGTTTGTTGTTTTAATGCCATTTAATTTGCTGATACTAGATACTTTCCAATAATAGTAAGAATGTTAAAGTTGAAGGCCATGTCTTTTGGTTCTTGACTAAATATTTGCTTTGTCAATATTTACAGCGTGGAATAAGATGCTGTATTCAAACTCAGAAGTTGTTTTTGAACCTCTCAGTCCTTTGCAACTTAAGATTCAGCAAGCACCTCAAATGCACAAGCTGTGCAGTTCCCTTTTCTCTGGGATTTTGGTCTCTCAAGTCCTGACTGTCTCAGGGGCCTTGCACTTGCCACTCCAAGTCTGTGTGAATGCCAAATCTCTATGCTGCTTCCTTCAGTTCAGTCTCTATGCACTGTGCTGTGAATTGGAAAATGAACTGAGGGAATACTTGAAGGAGCAGGTGCAACTCACTTCACTCAATGTGCTTCCTTTCTCCTTAAGATCATGGCTTCTTAAGTCTTGGGTACCTTGGTCCCTGTCTCTTAACTTCAAACAACTGTGTTCTACAACTTATTTTGTTTCTATAGATATTCTCAGCAGGGAAGATGGTCTGATACAGTTTGCTCCGTTGTGATCAGAACTGGAATTTGTCAGTAAAAGTTTTTAAGCAGTACTGTGATATGATCACATTTGTGCTTTAAAACAGAGTAAAAGTAGTAGATAGGGTATGTGGAAGAAGAGAGTAAGAGAATGGAGATGATGAATATTTGCTTAGTATAGATCATGGGTCAGCAAATTATGGCTTGGAGGCCAAATCAAACAACATGGTTTTATAAATAAAGTTTTACTGCAACACAACCATATCAGTTCATTTACTTTTTGTCTATGGCTGTCTCTAAGCAGCAACGTCAGGGTTGAGTAGTCCTTACAGAGATAATACAGCCCACTAATCCTAAAGTATTTGTTTGGCTCTTTACAGAGAAAGTTTCTCAACCCCCAGCACAGAGGAACAAGAGTGATCATAGACACATGCTACACAGTTGTTTAAAAAATACATCTCTTGCTCCAAATATGATTTTTGTAATTCTTCTTTGGAATTACCTTTAGAGTCACATAGGAAAACTGGTTGTATCATTATAGTTGTTTATTTTATTTTATTGTTTTTAAAATTTGTTCACCTAGTTATTTTTAAATTTTTATTGGAGTATAGTTGATTTCAAATCTTGTGTTAGTTTCAGGTGTACAGAAAAGTGAATCAGTTATACATATACATATATCCACTCTTTTCTTTTTTTTAGATCCTTTTCCCATATAGGCCATTACAAAGTATTGAGTAGAGTTCCCTGTACTATACAGCAGGTTCTTCTTAGGTACCTATCTTATATATAGCAGTGTGTATATATCAGTCCCAATCTCCCAAGTTATCCCGCACTCCCTTCATCTCCTGATAACCCTAAGTTTGTTCCCTACATCTGTGACTCTACTTCTGTTTTGTAAATAAGTTCATTTGTAGCCTTTTTTTTTTTAGATTCCACATATAAGCGATATCATATGATATTTGTCTTTCTGTGTCTGACTTACTTGACTTATTGTGACAATCTGTAGGTCCTTCCATGTTGCTGCAAATGGCATTATTTTGTTTTTTTTTTTATGGCCGAGTAATATTCCATTGTATACATGTATCAATTGGTGCAGCCACTATGGAGAACAGTATGGAGGTTCTTTAAAAAACTAAAAATAGAACTACCATATGACCCAGCAATCCCACTCCTGGGCCTATATCCGGAGAAAACCATAATTTGAAAAGATACATGCTCCCCAATGTTCATTGCAGCACTACTTACAATAGCCAGGATATGGAAGCAACTTAAATGTCCATCAACAGAGGAATGGATAAAGAAGATGTGGTACATATATTATTTTTTATTGATAAAAACTAAAACGTTTTGAAATCAAAATCTTTAGCCTGAATATCTTTCTTATTTATCCTCACACATATATCTAATTGAGTTTTAGCTGTTTTAAAACTACATATACATCCTAAGAACAAAATCTTGCCAGCTTTAAGAGATTCAAATGAAATTATTTTAGGGGAGTTGTGGGCAAAAGTTAGATAATCTTTAAGATGATAAATAATCATTTTTCTTCTCATTTATGGACCTTTTTGAAAGATGAAGTTGAATTAATGCTTTAACTATTGTTTTTCAAGAAAACAATTCAAGAAAATTATTGTTTTTCACAGCCCCATTGCTGTGAAAACTATCTTTTTTCACAATTATTAGGCACCAGGTAATTTCTTTGAAATCGTTTTATTTCCTATATAGCAAGCACTTATTATTTTATCTTTCTAGTACACCTATCATGCAATCCCACTCATTGGAATCACATTTCTCTTCTTTTAAGAGTTTCTTTCCCCTGTTCCAACCATACAGTTCCAGCAGGAGCTGTCTGTTCTCACATGAACCTGTGTCCCTGACAACAGCTGATTGGTCAGTGGAGGTGAGGGCACATGGCACACAACTCAACCTGTCCAGTTATAGTATTTCCTGATCATAGCTAATTCATCCAGAGTTGGGCATCTGACCCAAGAGTTCTTCCCTAGGAGTTTTAAAACTTGACCTGGGGAAGTCGCTCTCAGATGGTAAGTTTGAATGCTGTAAGCACTGAGAGCTGCTGCTGTCATGCTTGCCCCATATTTGTGGATGACTCTAGTCTTCAGTGAGGGAGATAAAGTTGATATGCAGAGAAAAATCAAATGACAATGGAGATAGGAAATCCTGGCAGTGCTTAAGTTCCTGGCTCCATATTTTTTTTTTTTTTTTTTTTTTGCTGTACGCGGCCTCTCACTGTTGTGGCCTCTCCCGTTGCAGAGCACAGGCTCCGGACGCGCAGGCTCAGTGGCCATGGCTCACGGGCCCAGCCGCTCCGCGGCATGTGGGATCTTCCCGGACCGGGGCACGAACCCGTATCCCCTGCATCGGCAGGCGGACTCTCAACCACTGCGCCACCAGGGAAGCCCCTGGCTCCATATTTTTGAGGCCTACTTGGACCCTTACTCCTGCAATTTGGTCATTTAAAGTATTCTTTGGAGTCCTGGAGTCAATATGTCATCTTTGTCTTGTTAACTAGTTTGAATTTAGTTTATGTTACTTGCAATCAAAAGAGTTCAGACTGATTTATGCTAGTGAGAGAATATTCTATCATCGCTTAAAGCACCAAGACATTTTGCCTCTTTAAAAACTGTGTGAGTCATTCTATCACATTCATAGTCACATTCTATTGAATGTGAAAGGAGGAGGTGCAGAATGTTAGAAAAAGTCAGGGAAGTCGCAGTGACATTACAAGCTTCCCAATTAGAAGTAATTTCTCTGTCCAAAAAGAAAGAGAAATGGGAGGAGGCACTAAAGAGCTGTGGAGCTAGGTGGTGCACATGCTGACCAAGGGAAAGGTGGAAACAGAGATGGGCTACCTTGGGAGAAAGCGAGAGTTCTGCTCTTCAAGATACACACCTCTCTTCCTTTGGAATTTAACACTTGTGTCCATTTTTTAAATATTTGTATCAAATATATATATATATGTGGCAATAAATAATACAAATATGTCTTTCAAAAGACCAGAGAACGTATTTCTGCTTCTGTTTCAGGATTCATACACTTGGCAATATCTATTAGCTCTTTGAAACAAAAGATGAAGATCTGCTTCATTTATACCACCTCTCCTCCAAATATATGACATTTATATAATTTTTAGTTCTTACACTTTTTATCTCTGTAACTTTAAATAATATCCTTACACAGTATTTCTTGTTTCATGAATTTCCTTTATTATCTCTTGACTTCCAAATTTGTAAGAAGAAAATATTATTATTCCTATCCTTGTCCCCCTCTTCCACCTTTCACATGCCATTCTCTGTCAGCTTCACTTTTATTTTTACATTATCAAGACTGTAATGACATAGTCCTACACTTAAACAAGCAAATATTCCACTCTTTGTTGAAAAGCAGTGAACAGTATTTGCTTGATTATGGCCATTGTTTAATATTGGTCCAACTAGGGTGTTAAATTGCCTTCCCTAGATTGCCAAGTTGATACGAGAAGTACCTGGGCCACAAGAGGAAAATTCTTCTTTGCATTAATTATAAATTGAATCTTTTTTTTTGAGTACCATCAATTGTTTCAATTATCACCTTACTTTGTTTCATATTTTGAAGATTACTAGTTGGCACATGCCCTGAATTCTTAAATTATCTTTTTTTTTCATTCTTTATTTGATTTTTCTCCCCCAGTCCCCTTAAATTACCCTCTCTCTTCTATCAAGCTTCCTTCTTTGTCTAAGATACTTTACAGAGCCTTCTGTCTTATTTTTTTAAGCTGGATGGGTGAATGTACAGCCATCATCCTCAGACTTCTTTTGCCTGCTCTCCTTGGTTGGACCTCTGTTTCTGGATTTCCTGTTTTCTTCATGTATTTCATCATTTTTCTTGCATATATCCTTAAGTAATTTTCTTGAAAAAGAACATATGTGAGAGATAAACTTTCTGAATGCTTATATATTGAGAAGTGTGGGGGTTTTTTTTGCGGTACGTGGGCCTCTCACTGTTGTGACCTCTCCCGTTGTGGAGCACAGGCTCCGGACGCACAGGCCCAGCGGCCATGGCTCACGGGCCCAGCCGCTCCGCGGCATGTGGGATCTTCCCAGACCGGGGCACGAACCTGTGTCCCCTGCATCGGCAGGCAGACTCTCAACCACTGCACCACCAGGGAAGCCCTGAGAAGTGTTTTTATTCTTCTTTCAAATTTGATGACAGCTTGAGTATAGAATTTAAAATTGAAAAGATTTTCCCTCAGAATTTGTTTTCTTATACCCATTCAGGAGACTTTTTCAATCTGAAGACATTTTTTTCCCTTCAATTCTAGTATTATAAACTAAAAGAATCTGTACAAATGACCTATAAGAAGTTAAAAATAATTTACTTTAATAGCAGTATAAGCCCTTTGTATTTAAGTTTGTTCAGCAAAACACTTTCAGTTTATGGTTTTAATGAGAATGTCAAGTTAATTTATATATATATAATCCTACAAGTTTATATTTGATAAAAGCATAAGAATGCCATATCTTAGAATTTCATATCAACCAGATCAAAATAGCAGATATATTTTAAGATGTTAATGCTTGACATTTATATAATTTTTAGTTCTTACACTTTTTATCTCTGTAACTTTAAATAATATCCTTACACAGTATTTCTTGTTTCATGAATTTCCTAAACTCAGGATATAAAATCACGTATATGGCATTCTGACTCTCAAGGTACTTATTGACTTACTTTTGAACAAACATGTAATAATAAAGATGTACCTGTTTAATAAATGTTTACAGCACATGTAAGAAATGTGTACATGCTTCCTGTTTCTGCAGACTTCAGATCAGCAGAGAGCTCAATGTAGTATTTGTAAAATACAGTGTTTGTAAAACTGCTACGTAAATTGCTATTGAAATGTAAGTTATTATTAGTAGTATTTTGTAAGGAAGGATAATAGAGTGAGAGAAAGCATAGTCACAGGAGGCACAAACTGTTCCAGGCCAGTTTGGCTTAGGTGAGCGCTGACACAGGTAAGAGTTGAGGCTGGAAGGTTATCCAGACTTGTTTGATGGCCCCAATTAGGTGACAGTTGCCAGAGCCAGGGTGGAGGTGCTGGGAACAATTAAAATACCTCTCTAGTATTTTCCCAAAACACCAGCTCTTTTTTAAGGGACAGAAATGTCAGCTGTCAAGTTATTTTTTAAAATGTTTGCTGGATTTTGAACTGGACCAGTATCTTTGATTCCAAAGATGCCATCAAATTTAATTCCAGAAGGTGGGAAAGCCAAGTTGTCCTATAAACTGATGGAAGTTTGGGATTCTAAGACGTTAGGTAATCTTCCTGTCGGTTTTTGTCTTAATTCAGGCTGCTCTAACAAAAATATCATATTCTGGGTGGCTTAAACAGCAAACATTTATTTCTCATGAGTTTGGAGGCTGGGAAGTCCAAGATCAATGTGCTGCCAGATTGGGTGTCTGGTGAGAGCCCACTTCCTGGTTCATAAATGGCTGTCTTCTCACTGTGTCTTCACATGGCAGAAGGGGCAGGGGAGATCTTTGGGGTCTCTTTTTTTATAAAGACACCAATCTCATTTATGAGGGCTCTGTCCTCATGAGCTAACCGCCTCTCAAAGGCACTACCTCCTAATATCATTGCAATGGGAATTAGGTTTCAACATATGAATTTTGGGAAGCCTCAAAAATTCAGTCTTATAGCAGCTGTTTTTTGGGTAAGTAATCTAATTTTGGTTTCCTCTTCTGTAAAGTTGACTAACGTTACTGACTTGCTTCACAAAGACATTATGACATTTGTATAATTTGATGGGAAAAAATGTCCAGGTGACTAAGTGTCTAGATCAAAATATAAGGGGGCTTCCCTGGTGGCGCAGTGGTTGGGAGTGCGCCTGCCGGTGCGGGGGACGCGGGTTCGTGCCCCGGTCCGGGGAGATCCCACATGCCGTGTAGCGGCTGGGCCCGTGGGCCATGGCCGCTGGGCCTGCGCGTCCGGAGCCTGTGCTCCGCAATGGGAGAGGCCACAGCAGTGAGAGGCCCACGTACTGCAAAAAAAAAAATATATATATATATATAAGGGATTCTGACTGCTATCCTGGTGGGTTTACAACATACTTTTTCCTTTCATAATTTGTACAGGAGTATTTGCAGATTGATCATGTGATAACATTAGTAAAGGGAATATAATCTTTCATTTTCATGTAGGTAGAATTCATAAATCTAAGTGTTAAGCTTTCTTCAGCAGTATGAAGGTAACAAGGTTGCTTAAATATCAGACCATGGATATATGCACTTGAAATTTGCATTAATTTTGTACCATTCTCCTTTGCCAACAAATGCTGGCCATGTAGTGTGTGTTGAAATGTGAATGTTCTCATGATGTTCCAACTAGTCAAATGAAGATTTCCCTGAGGATTGGTCCTTTAAAGAAATGGGGCATCTATTGCTTCTTTTGGTGGGACTGGGTGGGAAAGATATTCTTTCGTATCTATATTCTTTCCATTTATTAAGCAACAAAGAAAAGTTTACCTTAATTTAATTTAACTAATTAAATTTATTAAATTCCTCAGTCTTCACAACTTTTCCGCATTTTACAAACTATTCAGTAATTTTTCCTTTATAGTTGTCTTGAAAATGACGAATCTCAAGAGGGCAGGTTTAAATGATGTGAAGAAGAAGGCTTGACATTCCTGAATTCTTTCCAGTTGACTTCAGGAGTAGAGGCCTTATTAGGGATATTGAGAGGGATTTTTGATGCTTAAACTTTATTGCCCATTTCTAATCTGCTCCAATGACATGTAGTTCTGACGTGATGGCAATATCCAAAAGGGAAATGAAATACAATTTTTATTAATAGCTAGAATGTGCTCATTACATCCAAGTGGGGGACCTCTCTGGTAAATGAAGCTGCAGCAGGACTCTTAGACCTGGAAACTAAAACAGAGAGTCCCACTTTATGGAATCTAGAATGTTAAGAATGGAGATCAGAACCTTACTGCCTCAGATTGGGTTCTCCAGGAAGCAGCCTCTGAGTCAAAGTTTAGTTTCCAGAATGTTTGTTAATAAGTGCACATGGATCCACACCTGTGGAGGGAGAGCAAAGAAGCAGGTGTGGAGAGAGGACGAAGCTGAGCTGTGATGCAGGTACAAGGAAAGTCTAGGCTGACTCCTTGGGAGTTCTAGAACTAGAATGAACCTTCAGAATTTTCCTGAGGTGGGCTGAGATGGCCAGGTTTCACACTACTCTCTTAATAAGTTACTTGATGTAGGCTGCCCTGGGAAGATGAGTGACCTTGGGGAGGGAGTGGTGGCTCTCTATGACTACGGCAGTCCCCAGAGGAGCTAACAGTAATCCCAGAAGTTGGTGTAACAAGTCCTTCCTGCAAGGAGCATCTGGGCTGTGCATCACAGTGTCTACCTTATCAACCAAACACTCTTACCAACAGTCCACATGGGCAAAGCTGCTGCTCTGCCTCTTAGAGGCTGCACTTACAACCTGGAAGTCACATGCAGAGACATCCCATTGCCTGAGTGAGGAAGAGGAAAAGAAAGGGGCGGAGTCTGACTCTACCTTTAAATTACACAACAACTATGACTGCTAATGAAATGTGGCTGATCTGTACCCCAAATTATTAACAATGTGATTAGCCACTTTTGTACCCTTGGGAGGAGCTTTTAGGGAGTGAGCAGATTAGCCACAAGTGTTCAGCTTCAAGTGCCTTCTCTTATGAATTGAGGCATATGATGTGTAGTGAGAAGAAAATACCCTATCCTACAATGCTGTCTGCACGCCTGACTGAAAACCTATTATTTTGAAACTTAAAATGAGTTTTATACACAAATAGTTTGTGGGCTTTCCTGAATATGGCAACCATAGAATGATAGTGTCTTAATGGGTGGCATCCAATTTTAGTAAATTTAGATTGGGATTACAATGGAGGTCTTGGCTGAGGCTTACTATTGGATTTGTTATTATTTTCCATTATTTTATTTTTTTAACTTTTATGTCTTTTAGTTAGTGAATATCCCAACTCTGGTGCTAAAAAATATAACATCTCAGTTTTTGAGTAATGAATGCAAAAATAGAGGCCACACACTTCTTTTTGAAGTTAGCCATTGTCCTTTGTTGCAGGGATTATTGTTTCCATTTAAGTAGACTCTGCAATAATGGAAAAAGATATTGAAAGAATTTTAAAGGTGTCTTTGTATGCATCCAGCCAAATATAGCCTCCAAATACTAGCCAAAAGGGATGTGGGCTTTACTGTCTTCAGGCAGAATCTGGCCTGTTGAGTGTCCTTAAGAGTAATTGTGCAGAAAAAGCAGAAGCCTTTTTTTTAAAAAAAAGTGTTAAGAGTTCTGATATTTGTCAGCACTGGTATAAGTAACCATCAAGTACTTACAAGCTACTTTGATTCTCAGCAACTCTTAATGATATAATGAAATATCATTATAATATATATGTATATACACATATATAATCTTTCTATATAGTATATAAACACATAATCTATAAATGCCTGCACATATCATTTTTATAATTGTTTAAGAGCTATAACTTGGTCAGGTTGTCCTTTTCTGTCATGATTCAAATGTTGAATCTTGAGCAACGAGTCTGAGAATAACAAACTGAGCTTGTCATTAGTTGCTGCTACAAAGCCTTGTGTTCAGGATGAGTTCTTTTTTACTTGCCTGAAAAGTGTTTTTCTTGGAGAGCAATTACATCTGATTGACATGTTTTCATGTGCCTGCAGCCCTGATGCATTTTTTTTCTTTGGTACACTAAACAAGAACTGTTGTTTTTGCTCTTGTTGTTTTCTGCTATTAACTAAAATCAGGATACCAGAGAAAAGCTTAGACACCTTGTAAAGTACAACTTAAAACAAATGATAAAATATGTACAAAAAGATGTGCATTTTGTTGTGGGGCGTCATAGACTATAGCTGAGCTAGAATTGCTAAAAGTCAATTGAAAGACGAGCGTGCGTAGTTGGGCGTGTTAATATTAGAAGCAATTTGTATTTTCTGTATAAACGTAATACCTTATTTCTCTTAAAGACAGCTCATTGTGGTGTTAGTAGAAAAAATGAAAGGGCTGCAAATGTATGTTTTTGTCTAAGATTTGTTGCTTTGTTATGTGTAATTTTGAACAATGCACTTAACTGTTATGGAATTTCTTTTTTAATATGTAAAAACAGGAGAGGAACTACATGACTTCTAAGGATTCTTCAAACTGTAACACTTCGTGACTGTATGAAGCATTAGTCATTTTTCTGACATGACCTTCTAACACAGAGAAGTTGAGAAGCAAATGTGGATAGTACCTTGTAAATACCTCCAAGTCAGCAACTTTATATGCAACTTTGGCTAACAAGCGGAGCTGATACTCCAATTATATCTATCTTTTCTCCTCCTTCAGACTATAGGCTTTTGGGCATAGCAACCATGTCTGATATATGTTCTTAGTGATGACTCTTCATCTTCCTACACTATTGACTCTCAGAAACATTTTATAAATGAATGATTGAATAATGTCTATTACAAATGATTATCACTTCCAGCAATGAGCCAGTTCCTGTCTTTGAATGATTGTATTTAAGGACGATTTATTGCATTGAGTCAATATCTTAGCATAAATAACTTGGATATTTTTGTGGCCTTGGGTGATTCTAGTATTCACTATGAGATATCTTGTGGCATATCAGTCTTAATCTTTCATTGGTGATCTGTAAACAGACTCTAGCCTAAGGGAGGAACCCACTTACTGGCTTTCTCACTGTTTGAATAGGTCCTCTGTCTTCTCTCTTCCACTCATCTTCTATATTTTGTACTGGGGTTTGTAAATAGGATGCAGATGATTTAAAAGTCAAACATTGGAAACATGGTAATGTTGGCATTGCATACTCTCAAATACACAGCGTTCATATTCCATGTTATATGATAAAATATAATACATATTCAAATAGTGAAAAAACCTTCACTGCACATCTACCAAATGCAAGTCATTGTCCAAGGCACTAAAAGGTACATGTTCTGTGTCTTCTCACTTTCAGTCCACAGAGGAAGGTAGCCCCAGGAAGAGTCACATAACACCGCCTACAAAGTACTCTGGGGAGCTGAAAGCCAGAGCAGCATTGAATATATTCTAAATTCTACCTCTCATTTCTTGTCTTGATAATGAACACTTTCCTTTTTTCTAGCCAAAACTGTGGACCTTAGACATGGCGACTCAGGATAACCCTGTGATAGCAATCTTTGTGACTTGATACCAAGAAGAAATAATTTTGCAGTTGCTTTAAGAGGACATGACCAATATACTCGTGTTTTGGATGTAGTTACTGCACAGAACTCCAGATGTCAGAATGAATTTGCATTGTGTTTCTATGCTAATATGTCTCTGCAGGGTTAATTTAAGAATACTGACTTCCTTTCTCCATTGCTCAAATTAACTGATTAGCAGATATCTGGATTGATTAATGTTTCAGTGTTTTTGTCACTTTTTTAGGGAAAGTAGAGTGTAGCAATGTGGCACTGAGTACTAGGGAACTGTGATGAATAGTTTTGACTTCTAAATTACTTAAAAAATTCACCCTAGTTTGAGTTACCTTCCCACAGAAAGTTTAAGTCTTCATAGTCATTGTGGTCTTTTATAACAGGCTAGTTCACCTCTCAGGATAGCATGTACTGAATGTCTATTATATACCCAAACAATTTACAAACCCTGAAATTGTAGGAAGTAAAAGGTATGCACTATTGGAGAAGCTGGTTTTATGGGGAGACACAGTCATTCTCTGAAGGAGCTTACAGTCTGCGGGGGAAGTAAGCAATCTCCAATTATTCTAATAATTATAAATATAAACATGTTAAGGGCCGTAATACAGGAGCTAAGCGCTGTGGGAAAGCAGAGTATAAGCTCCATGAAGGCAGAAATTATTCTATCTTTTTTGTTGCTATAGTTCCCACTGTCTGGCATGGAGCAGGTACTCAACAGATGTGTTGTGTTGATTTTATGCTTAATTCTGCCTTGGGTTTTACAGTGAACTAACGTTTGAACTAAGCTTTAAAGAGTAAATAAGATTTCCTTTATCAAGAATAGGGAACATTCCAGGAAGAAGCAACAGCAGGAACAAAAGACTGCAAGTGTTTGGGTAACTGCATGTAATCCAGGGTAGCTGCGGTGTAGGAATGTTCATGGCTGGGCACAGGGTGGGTCCCATGATGAGATACTGAGACGATGAGTATTAGAAATAAACAGCAAGATGATGCTTTAACTGCTTCTTGCTTTTTGGAAGTTTCTTATATCCTGAAGAGTCCCTATATAGATGAGATCTATATGACCAACTCACAATCAAGATGAGTGGTGGATCCTCAACACATTTTTCATGTATTTTTACTAATAGTGTTTCCTCATTAACTAATTGTTCATGCCAGTTAGTGGTTGTAAACTGGTGGATTACATGGCATGTAGCTCACTGTGCATGCTTTGCTTTGTCAGCATATTGTTTAAAATTTTGGCCAGCATTAAAAAAGATCTAAATTCTTGGTTTCTCCTGAGAAAAGCAGATCTGGGGATACTGGGCCCACATTCCATTCCAGCATGAGAACCCTCTGCTAGAATGCCTCCCCAAAACCGCCAAAACTGGGTTGCCATCTCCCATTTGTTGCTCATGTGCACTTTATGGCTGCCTGCCCTCTTCACTTGCCTCCATTGTTCACCTGGGGCCCTTTCAGCATTTGAGTCTAGCCTCAGCAGTGTGGTGCCTATCTAGCCTAGGGGATGTGTTCCACTCTGTATGAACTTTGTGTAATATAAAGACTGTATCCCTTTGAATTGATGCCTTCTCTACAAATATTTTCCCCTAACATATTGTTTATCTTTTGATCCTGCTTTCAATTTTTCTGGTACAGTTTTTACTTTTTATGTAGTCAAAGCTTTTCTTTTACTTTGCTCTAGTTTTCTATTTCTTTCTTTCTTTTTTTTTTTAAATAATTCTTTTAGTTTATAAAAGCTTCCATTGGTTTTTTCCTCTCCTTTCTTTTCTTTTTCTCTCTTCCAATTGACTTTTGGTTTAGGAATTCTTTCTCTCTAGAGGCTTAAAATAGATTAAATTATAAATACCTCTTGTAGGCAAGTTATGATTATTTTTGGTTGAAATCTTTTTTTCTGTTCTGATTTGTTGTACAAATCTACTCAAATGCTGAGTACATATGGATAATGGGGTGTATTTTGAGTGGTCTATTTTCTCTCATTTGCCTTTTTCTTATAGTTGTCATTAAGTTCTAATTAGTTTAGCTTTATGTGTTTTAATATTTTGTTAAAAGTAATCCCTCCCTCTTTAAAACAATTATTACTCTTCTGTTTATACTTTCAAATCAATTTTAGAATTATTTGGTCAAATTCCAGAAAAATTCCATTGGGATTTGAAGTAGAATTTTAATGAATGCACTAAAAATTTTAATAAAAACTTTTATTTTGTAAAAATTAGTCTTTCTATTTAGAAACATGTTAGGCTCTTCCTTTATTCAGTTTTTTTTTTTTTTTGCCTTTTATATCTCTCTATAAAACATTGTGCTTATTGTCACATAAGATATTATTTTCTGTTATATTTAAATTTTGCTTTGTGATTATGAACGGGATCTTTTTGGTTTATATTTTTTCTATTATATTGTTATTTGGTATATGAGAATATTTATATCTTGTCTGGCTATTATGCCAATCTTTAATTCCAATAGCTTTTCATTTGATTTCTTTCTATTTTTATGTTCTAAAATGGTCACCTGTAAATAAACACATTTTGTCTCTTCCCCTCTAATGTTTGTAGTGCTGTTTGTTTTATATATTAAAAACATTTGAAATGATATTAAATAAAAAACATGTATGTATATCCTTTAGCCAGTACCTGACATATTATAAGAACTCATCCTGTCAGATGATATTGATAGTAATAATAATATTAAATAATAACAGTTATTTCATATATCTGTATTTTAATGAGAATTGTTTTATTATTTCACTGTTAAGTAAAATGTTGGCCGATAGTTTGAATTGGACATTTAAAGATATGTTAAGAAGATGTACTACTATTTGAGATGATTATCTTTTAAAATGTATTTGATTTGAATTTAAATCTCCTAATGCTGTATATTAATAGATTTTCTAGCTTTAGACTATTTGTGGATTTCTATAATAAATACTGTTTGGCTATAAGTAAAAGATTACCTTTTCCTATATTACTGAGTTCTAGTTGCTAGCATTTTTTTTAAGTTTAAAAAAATCTTTATTAAATGACATTCAGCTATATTTTTTTCTGGAATTTGTTAGAATTGTAAAAATTAGGGTATATTTTTTCTTAAAATGATCTGAAATACTTTTAATATTTTTTTATTCTCTGAAATAGCTTATATAACATGGCAAAGATCTGTTCCTTGAAAGTGAAGGAATTTACTAGTAAACATATTATGACACTGAGTTTCTTTTCTAGGGGCTCAGATAATGGCTTTCAGACAAATTTTTCAAATTATTTTAATTTTTAACCAATTGTGCTAATTTTGATATATTTTAGTTCACATAAAGCATTCTATTTTAGTTTACGTAAAGCAAAATAATGCATCAAGATTTTTTCTCTCCATTTATTAACATCTTATTCACTAGTTTCAGAATCTTCCAAATATTCAGGTATACTGGTTATTTTGGAATGAAATTAACTCATTCCTATTAGTACTGCCTTGGTATTTCTGAACTGTCAAGTTTAGCACATACCCACAAATGTAACCCCAATCAGATCTTTATGGCACAATTAGCCTGTAATTCTCTAGTTCTTATGACAAACGTGTAGGCCTAGACCTCATAAAACTCTATATTTTAATTCATCTTAACATACCTTCCCTAACAAGCACTTGGTATGCCTTAAGATATCTTTGCTAATAAGCATGTGCTTTTAGATGCTATTCTCATCCTTTAAAAAGTAATGAGTACAGCAGTTAATTAACTTATTATAATGTCATAAATCCCAGCTCTAGCCATGACCACTGACTCCTCCCCCACCTTTACCAAGAGCATTTTCATTTATGATGAATTATCCCCTGGGTATTCAATGCAGCAGAGGTTGACCATGCAGAACTCAGGGTCAGACACAATAACATAATCTATACTGCTGGGTAATGACAAGACTTCTACTCCTACTACTTACCTTCCTGTGCTTGGGTGCCTTTATGCTTCGTTGAAATCAGCAGACATTTATGACAGAATGAGGGGACTTCTCCAGACTTCAATTCTCTGCAAAGTAATCTTCAGGATGATTTGTATGTGGGTAGATGTATGGGGTTAGATCTTTCTCATATAGTAATTAAACTGCTTATTTGAATTTAACACTGAGGTCTAGTAACTTTACAAGTTTTTTCTTTCTTTTTTTTTTTTTGAGGTGCTTTTTACATAGAGTGAATACAATTAGGAGCTGTTCTGGATGCCTTTTAAAAAAATCATCTTAATTTTCTTCTTAACTTTTCCTCTATTGGATTTTAAATATTTACTTTTGCTGAACAATGGCTTCTGACAGAAGTTTGGACCTCTACATGTTCTTCTTCTTATGACTCTACTTATAAAATTGCTCATTTTATAACGTGTGGTTCATTTGATTCATTTTCAATAACCCGAAATTTTGAGGATATGCATTTATTATGGGCTTAATTGTGTCCCCCCCAAAAAAAAGGTATGTTAAAGTCTTAGCCTCCAGTACCTCAGAATGTGACCTTATATAGGGTTGTTCAGATGTAATTAGTTAAGATGAGACCGTACTGGAGGAGGGTGGCCCTTTAATCCAAAATGACTGGTGTCTTTATAAGAAGATGTTGTGAGGACACAGGGAAGAATTCTATGTGAAAATAGAGACAGAGATTAATGTATCTAAAATGCAAGGGATACCAGCAATTGCTGGCAACTACCAAAAGCTAGGAGAGAAGCACAGAATAGATTCTCCCTCTGTCCCTCTAGGGGGAATCAACTCTGCTGACACTTTGATCTCATACTTCCAGCCTCCAGAACTGTAAGAGAATGAATTTCTTTTTCAAGCAACCCTGTTTGTGGAATTTGTTACAGAAGCCCTAGGAAACTAATATACCATCCAATGTACATGGTAAAGAAATGCATTTTAGTACTAATTGAACCACTTCACCAGTTACAGCTTGTGTAGCATTGAGCAAGTCTTTGTACCTCTCTGAACATCAATTCTTCATCTCTAAAATTAAGATACTGTTTATACATCAGAGTAAAGAGATAGTGTTTATAATGTGCTTAATAGAAAGCAACAGCTTGATTTTTTTCCACCACTCAATTTTCAAGGTCTTTATTGAGCCAAATATAATGGATGTAAAGTTGTCTCCCAAATCCCTTTCTATATCAAAATATCTCATTTAGAATTTTAAAGTTACAGTATATGTGAGCTAGTTTGAATATCAAAGTAGTCACATGAGTAAGGCAGATATTATTATTATCCTCATTTTAAAGATGAAGTAACTGCAGCAAACAAGAGTAAATAATTCACTGATTCAAGATCATAGTGTTGTGTTGATCCAGAATTCAAACGCTTGATTTCCAACTCCAAACTTTCTAGCTCCATCCTGCCCAGCATCATAGAATGCTTAAAGTGGCAGGGCCCTTCAATGTCATTACCTCTCAGCATCAAATATAAGAGACTTTTCAATTATTCACACGTTATGTCTTTATTTTCCAAATATATTTTGGACAATATATTTCACCAGAATCATTATTTCTGATTCCTCTGATTTGATTATTTGGACAAAATTAAACCAACTGCATATTTCTTTCTAAAATTCATTAATAAAAATTCATAATATAAACATTTATTGAACACCTACTATGTTCCCAACATTATTCCAGTCACTAAAGATATAGTAGTGAAGTATAAGTGCTTTTTTTTGTGGTATAAGTAATAATAAAACAAGTGCTATATATACTTGTCACATTTTAAGATAATTAAAATAAAAGTAGGAATTTCCTAAATATCTTGCTTTCTTTTTTGTTTCTGAGAACTATAAACATGCATTTTTTCCAGTTTATCAGTCATATTTTTAAATTTGAGAAATATATTTTTTATCATGTCTTCCCCCACTATTTGTATTTCAGCTATGCCTTGAGAACTGGTGGGTCTTCTCTTGCATATGAGCTGTAACAGAGCTGGGATAGATTCAGTTTAAGACTGGAATTTACTCTTGTCTTTGTAGACTCTCACTGGTCTCTGAAGAGTTGACGTTAATGCACTCTGACAAATCTGATCTCATTTTCTGACTGTCTACAATTATTGAAGTTTTATACAACCATTGTTCGGTTGTGAAGGTCTCCTTCCCAACATGATCATTCAATTCGATCATGCCCTCTTTTGGACTGTCCTTCTCTTTCCTTCCTGAGTCTTTACAATGCCTGTGCCTGTAGTGACTACTTTTTTTTTATTCAGTACTCTTTACCAGGTTTCAGTTAGACCTGTAATTCCAAATTCATGATTATTATTCTGCAAGTAGTATACTGTTGTCTTGCTAAGCTTCTTGCAACACTATTCAGGCATTTAGGAACAATGAAGTAAATTGACCTCAAGTGAAGATGACCATGAAAGGTAGATATAGATATTTATGACCTAAAAGAGTCAGAGACACAGAAACAAAGAGAACGATGAAGTAAGTCTTATTTGGTAAGTAAACTTAGCAATAAAATTAACTTTCTTAAAAAGCTTCTGCTTTTCCTGATTATAAAAATAATACATGTATAATACATATAATACATATAATACATATATAAAACTATATATGTGTGTGTATGTATGTGAATATATATATATACATATATATATATGTATATATATATATATAAAAGAAGGAAGTAAAATTTTTCTATAATCACACTATCCATAAATAACCATTGCTAACACTTTAGTATATATCCTTCCAGATTCTTTTCTATTCACATATCACCTAAAACAAAAGAGAACAAAACAAAAATGAGATCATGATCTGCATATTTTATAGCCTCCTTTTCCCCCTTAATACAGTGTGGATATTTTTCCATATCAATAAATAAATATCTTCATCATCATTTTTCGTGGTTACATTTTATGGGTGGACCATCATTCACTTAACTTTCAAATCCCTTTAATGGTCATTTATGTTACTTAGACTTTTAAATATTGTAATAAAGTTTGTGATAAACATTCCTGAACAAATATCTTTATACACTTGTCTGATATTAAAAATAAGTGTTTAAAAGTATAATAGCTGTGTCTAAGTGACCCTTTTCCTCTCCCTATCTCTCTTTCTTGTAAGATTAGCATGGCTACAAGATCTTTCAAAACCTAGTCTTAGCCTATTACTCTTCTAGAATTACATCATTACTTCAAAATGCACACTGACTCACATTTTTTCAAAAGCCAATGTACTTCTACATTTTAATTCTTATTCCTACCGTTCTTCCTATCTGAAATATTTGCCTCCACATTTTCCTGTTCTATTAAGTTTCTAATTATCCTTTAAAGTACAGCTCAAATGTTAGTTCTTCTTTGTATCTTTCTCTAATTCCTCATAAGTAAAATTAATTTTTGCTCATCTGTGCTCCTTTACATTTATAATGTTGGATTTCAGTGTTTCTTGATGGTCTTTCTCTCTATCCATTAATCAATCATCAAATCCTACTAAGTGCCAGGCTTTGTGTTAGATGAGCAGAACAGGCTCATCTAACATCTTATGCAGCTTATATTCTTGTATATTTTAGTAACTTTATCTTTTATTGCAAGGTTGCTTATAAGGTTAAGAAAACTAGGAGGTACTGGGTGTTTAACAGAGAATTTGTTAGCTAAATTATGATCCATTCCTATGACAGTGTAATTTTCAATCTTTACCACTAGGGGGTATGGACAATGGAAGCTGGCATGACCCTAGATTGGGCCAGAGTGAAAATCACAAATTAGTAACTTTCATCTCATCGGTCAATTTGTGGCTACTTGGAGTGTGTGTGGAGAATGATTATGAAATACATTCTGCTTAGAGGTCCATTATGGGCCTGAAAGTGAAGGGTTTTGTCATATCTGGGCTTGAAGGATGTGTCTGCTGCAATTGTTTAGGGTTTGGGAACCTCAGAGGGGATGAGGAGACTGGGTGGGAAGAGAAGATGGGGATAGGGAAGGGCTGGTGGGGGGACCTCAGGGCCTTGAATAGAGTACAGAGCACACTGAATTCTTCCATGTTAGGGAAGAAGACAGCAGTAACTTCTTCTCTCTTCTCTGTGGGCCATTGTTTCTAGGCATCTTCCTCAACACACTCCATTTGACTTAGGGACCTAATGACTTCAGGCTCTTCAGTTGCTGGTTTTCTTCTACCATGATGTCCTAGTAGATGGTGTCCTGTCCCTCATTCTAGATTCTCCTCTCCTGGGCAAGGACTGCTGGCCTTTCATTCTCTCTGCTAGGTTACTAATATATCCAAGTTACTAATAATCCAAATTATGTGGAGGTATTCAGGGGCCCTAACGTGGGCCTGGGATGCACATTAATTGGCCTTTTCTAGACATTATAAGCAATGTTGTTAAAAACATTCCTGGGCTTCCCTGGTGGCACAGTGGTTGAGAGTCCGCCTGCCGATGCAGGGGACACGGGTTTGTTCCCCGGTCGGGGAAGATCCCACATGCCGTGGAGCTGCTAGGCCCATGAGCCATGGCTGCTGAGCCTGTGCATCCGGAGCCTGTGCTCTGCAGCGGGAGAGGCCACAACAGTGAGAGGCCCGCATACCACAAAAAAAAAAAAAAAAAAAAAATCCTGAATCTATTAATGTTAATGTTTGTTTCTTTTTGCCTAAAAGGATGCCTTTAGATTGGATGACTATATTTCCTGGTTTGCTGGGGACAGCCTTGGGTGAAGACTGTTGTCCTGCATACTGATTAATAGAACCCTCTTTCATCCTGCCATAGAAGTTTTGTTTGCTCATAGTCTAAATTTTTATGGTAATAACTAGAGATATTTGGGAGTAGGGAGCTTTTTTAGATTGGCTTGAATAACAAAAAGAGAACAAAACCTCTCCAATATAACCATTAAGTCAAAAGAAAGAGTAAAATAATTGGCATGGGTTGGGTGGCTTTTATTCCAGGGTGGAGAGGGGGAGCTATAGAACAGGAGGGGATACCAAGTATTTTTAATATGGAAATACATCTTATTAAAACAGCACATTTAATCATTTAAATTAAATCATACTGCGTTATAATGGCACAGTAACTACTTTGTTCTTTGGAGAAATACTCAGTTTTGATTCAAGATTATTAAGAAAAAGACTAGGAAGATCATGACTGTTTTTGACGTTCCCTGTCACATACTAGCATAAAACAATAATTACCAAATTATGTGATATTCTCCGAAACAACTCTTAAGAGCCTTGGAATCAAAACAACTCCATCAGTATCAATAGATTCAATGTGTGGCTTAGCTTTAATTGCACTTAGGAGAACCTATTTGTTTTTAGCATTTGAAAGCAAGTCTAAATTGTGTCCAGTGGGGGCACTTAGACAAGGAGGCTTTGGCACCTGCCTCAGGTAAGGACAGTTTTTGTTTATTTCATTAGCGCTTGATGCCTTGACAGACTATGGCTTTCCACTTACTGCAAGAAGAGCTGCCAGCCATCCCTGCTGGGAGAAGCTAGTATGGGACTAGCAATGAACTTTTGAAAGAAGTTATTATGCCTTATATGGTTGATCTCCCATACAAATAAAAGAAGCATTTCATACTGTAGCTAAGTGGAATTGGTATTTCATCCAATGTAAATGTATGCCAGCATGCTTTCTGGCTTTTATCAAACACCGCATTTCTCTCCAAAGAAGGTTCCAAGTTCATCCATCTATAGGGCGGCTGCAAGTCAGGACTGGAGTAAAGCAGACTCATGGATCTGTATAGAAATAAAAAGGAATCAATCAGACCAGCATGTGTTTACCAATAATACCTGAATGCAGATCCCAGGGATCTGACCTCAAAGTTTCTGTAGATCTGACATGGGGGCTGCTTTTTTTTTAACAAATGCTGTCATTCTGATACAGAGTCAGTAGTTTACTATAAGAAACACCCTCTGCTCTCCACTCAGCACTGAACCAAGCCTTATGATGGATGAAAAGAAGTAATAAGTATGTTTTCTACTCTTAAAGGAGCTGAGGAATGCAAATACAACCAAAATACTAATAGCTAATATTTATTGTGCTATTTCTAGAACACATCAGGCATCAGATGAGATGTGCTCTGCATCAGAGCTTTTGTACTTGCTGTTTCCCCTGCACAAACCACTCTTCCTCCAGGAAATTTTTTGTCCACTGCTTTGTCTCCTTTAGGTCTACAGTAAGATGTCACCTTCTTAGTGAAGCCTCCTCTTTCTACATTCAAGATTACAACTTCATCATTTTTTATGTTCCTACTGTCTTAATTCTTTTCTAAAGCACTTAAACCATTTGGTATAATATCATTTTAATACTTTATATTTCACTTATTGGTCTATTGTTTGAAATAGACCTTAAGAAAGAAGAAATTTTCGTCTGTTTTTCTCACTGCTAAATCTCCAGTGCCTACATAATGTCTAAAACATAGTGTGCACGCAATAAGTATCTGTCCACTGAATGAGTAATGAGTAACATTTGGTGAACACTTCTTACTTGCTGTTCTAAAGGCTTCACATGCAATAATTCACTTAATTCCTCCAAGAAGTCTAAGAGGTAGGAACTATGATCATGTCCATTATAGATAAAAAAGCTGAAGCAAAACATTGCAAGAGGTCATTCATCTATATGTGGTACATGGTAGAGCCAGAATTTGAATCTGGGTGTTCTGATTTCAGATCTCATTCTCTTAACCATATGCCCTACTAACATACATAATATCTTTCACATTCTTCATGGAAAATTTAGAGGCAGAGCTCTTATGTTGTAACATTTGCAAAAAGCTGAAGGCAAAGGTTAATGAAGGAAATACTACAGGACCTCGCTCCCTTGCTTTCTGTCCTTTTTTTCTTCTCAACAGGCTCATGTTGCTTTTAAAGAGCCTTACTTTTTAGAATAAAGCCAATCTGACATTTGTATCTACAGGGTTCACCACGCTCTTGATGGGCATGGGAGTGTTATAAGTGGTAGTAGTGAGAGGAGCTCTTCATCACCCATTTTCAAACCAGACTGACCTGGAACCTTAACGATAATAGGATGAATCCATCCATTTGATTCCTGTGGGACAAGATTGGATCACTGGCTTGGATAACTGTACTGGCTGATTTAGCTAATATGGCTCCTCTAGGTTAATGCCAACCTAATCTTTTACAACCCCACCTGTGTCACTCCCAAAGCAGAGTGTTCAATCAAAGAGAACTTTACCTCTGTTTTTCAACTCCTGTAAATATTTTAAACTTATCTGAGTTCTGACCTATAACATTATCTCAAGGATCCTAGAAAAATCAAATACTTATTGGAATGTATGTTGGGAGAAGTTTACTGATGGTTGATGATAATTCTTCCAAATTCCTGCCACAGGTGAACAATAATGTACTAAGCTACCATTCCTACATTGTCCATATTGTTGATTGATCCTTATGTATGGCCCTTGATCCATATTGTTTTGAATCATTAAAGAATTTGTAATTGGTTATTAAATAATGAAATCCATTCTATTTTTTAAATTTATTACTCTGCTCAAATTTATTCAGAGACTGTAAGGCTGTTCTTTTTTTTTTTTTTTTTTTTGGCATTGATAAGAACTTTATTGAAAAGGAAGAGGAGAATGTTCACTAGTCAGTGACTGGGGAAGCCCATGCCCTGGTTCCTTGACACATCAAAATTAGGGGCTGTGTCTTAGAGCTGAGCGTACCCAAGACATCACCACAGCCCCCATCCCCTTAAGAATGACTTTGGATTCATAAACAAGCTTCAAAAGAAGAAGGTGATACATTTCAATGAAAACAAAGGGAATCAGAGATGTCTGCCCAGAAAAACAGAGGGAAATGTGCCAATTACTAAGCTAGTGTCTCTTAGCCCCAACCTCACTCTTCTACATCTTTGCTTTGCCAGTGGCTCCCTGTTAGGTTCCGCCATGAGGGGACACCAGAGGGACACGGCAAGACTGAAGGAGGCACTACTATATATAAAATAAATAACTAATAAGGATCCACTGCACAGCACAGGGACCTCTACTCAATACTCTGTAATGACCTATAAGGGAAAAGAATCTAAAGAAGAGTGGATATAGGTATATGTATAACTGATTCACTTTGCCGCACACCTGAAACCAACACAACACTGCAAATCAACCACACTCCAATAAAAATTTAAAAAAAAAAAAAAAAGATTGGAGGAGGGAGAAACCTGTGCTCCTTCTTGATTACTGCAGATCCTGTTAGTGTCTCCCCAGCAGTGGTTTTTTTTTTGTTTTTAACATCTCTATTGGAGTATAACTGCTCCACACTGCTGTGCCACTTTCTGCTGCACAACAAAGCTAATCAGCCATACATATACAAACATCCCCATATCCCCTCCCTCTTTCGTCTCCCTCTCACCCTTCTTATTCCACCCCTCTAGGTGGTCACAGAGCACTGAGCTAGTCGCCCTGTGCTATGCAGCTGCTTCCCATTAGCCATCTATTCTACGTTTGGTAGTGTATATATGTCCATGCCACTCTCTCACTTTGTCCCAGCTTACCCTTCCCTCACTGTGTCCTGAAATCCATTCTCTATGTCTGTCTTTATTCCTGTCCTGACCCTAGGTTCTTCAGAACCATTTTGTTTTCTGTTTTTTGTTTTAGATTCCATATATATGCTATGTGTTAGCATACGGTGTTTGTTTTTCTCTTTCTGACTTACTTCACTCTGTATAACAGTCTCTAGGTCCATCTACCTCACTACAAATAACTCAATTTCATTTCTTTTTATGGCTGGTAACATTCATCTTCTTTATCCATTCATCTGTTCATGGACACTTAGGTTGCTTCCATGTCCTGGCTATTATAAATAGAGCGGCAATGAACATTGTGGTACATTACTCTTTTTTGAATTATGGTTTTCTCTGGGTATAGGCCCAGTAGTGGGATTGCTAGGTCATATGGTAGCACAGTATGGAGGTTCCTTAATAAACTAAAAATAGAACTACAATTTTCTGAAATTTACCAAGGCTTGATTTGTGAACCAAGATATGATATATCCTGGAGAATGTTCCATGAGCACTTGAGAAGAAAGTGTATTCTGTTGTTTTTGGATGGAATGTCCTGTAAATATCAATTAAGGCCATCTTGTTTAATGTATCATTTAAAGCTTGTGTTTCCTTATTTATTTTCAATTTGGTTGATCTGTCCATTGGTGAAAGTGGGGTTTTAAAGTCCCCTACTCTTATTGTGTTACTGTCGATTTCTCCTTTTATGGCTGTTAGCATTTGCCTTATGTATTTAGGTGCTCCTATGTTGGGTGCACAAATATTTACAATTGTTATATCTTGTTCTTGGATTGATCCCTTTATCATTAGGTAATGTCCTTCTTTGTCTCTTGTAACAGTCTTTATTTTAAAGTCTGTTTTGTCTGATATGAGAATTTCTACTGCAGCCTTCTTTTGATTTCCATTTGCATGGAATATCTTCTTCCACCCACTAACTTTCAGTCTGTATGTGTCCCTAAGTCTGAAGTGGGTCTGTTGTACACAGCATGTATATGGGCCTTGTTTTTGTATCCATTCAGCCAGTCTATGTCTTTTGGTTGGAGCATTTAATCCATTTACATTTAAGGTAATTATTGATATGTATGTTCCTATTATCATTTTCTTAATTGTTTTGGGTTTGTTATTGTAGGTTTTTTTCCTTCTCTTGTGTTTCCTGCCTAGAGAAGTTCCTTTAGCATTTGTTGTACAGCTGGTTTTGTGGTGCTGAATTCTCTTAGCTTTTGCTTGTCCGTAAAGGTTTTAATTTCTCCGTCGAATCTGAATGAGATCCTTGCTGGGTAATCTGGGTTGTAGGTTTTTCCCTTTCATTACTTTAAATATGTCCTGCCAGTCCCTTCTGGCTTGCAGAGTTTCTGCTGAAAGATCAGCTGTTAACCTTAACCTTATGGAGATTCCCTTGTGTGTTATTTGTTGCTTTTCTCTTGCTGCTTTTAATATTTTTTCTTTGTATTTAATTTTTGATAGTTTGATTAATATGTGTCTTTTGTTTTTCTCCTTGGATTTATCCTGTATGGGAGTCTCTGAGCTTCCAGGACTTGACTGTTTCCTTTCCCATATTAGGGAAATTTTCATCTATAATCTCGTCAAGTATTTTCTCATTCCCTTTTTCTTTTCTCGTCTTCTTCTGGGACCCCTATAATTTGAATATTGATGCATTTAATGTTGTCCCAGGGGTCTCTGAGATTGTCCCCACTTCTTTTCATTCTTTTTTCTTTATTCTGCTTTGCAGTAGTTATTTCCACTATTTTATCTTCCAGGTCACTTATCCGTTCTTCTGCCTCAGTCATTCTGCTACTGATCCCATCTAGAGTATTTTTAATTTCATTTATTGTGTTGTTCATTGTTGTTTGTTTCATCTTTAGTTCTCCTAGGTCCTTGTTAAATGTTTCTTGCATTTTGTCTATTCTATTTCCAAGATTTTGGATCATCTTTACTATCATTACTCTAAATTCTTTTTCATGCAGACTGCCTATTTCCTCTTCATTTGTTTGCTCTGGTGGGTTTTTACCTTGCTCCTTCATCTGCTGTGTATTTCTCTGTCTTCTCATTTTGCTTAACATACTCTGTTTGGGGTCTCCTTTTTGCAGGCTGCAGGTTTGTAGTTCCAATTGTTTTTGGTGTCTGCCCCCAGTGGGTAAGGTTGGTTCAGTGGATTGTGTAGGCTTCCTGGTGGAGAGGATTGGTGCCTGTGTTCTAGTATCTGAGGCTGGATCTTGTCCTTCTCGGTGGCAGGACCGTGTCTGGTGGTGTGTTTTGGGGTGTCTGTGACCTTATTATGATTTTAGGCAGCCTCTCTGCTAATGGGTGGGGTTGTGTACCTGTCTTTCTCATTTTTTGGCACGGGGTATCCAGCACTAGAGCTTGCTGGTCCTTGAGTGGAGCTAAATCTTAGCCTTGAGGTGGAAATCTCTGGGAGAGCTCTTTCTGATTGATATTATGTGGGGCCAGGAGGTCTCTCATGGTCCAGTGTCCTGAACTCAGCTCTCCCACCTGAGAGGCTGAGGCCTGGCACCCTCCTGGAGCACCAGGACTCTGTCAGCCACATGGTAGATAACCGGTTGATTATAAGATGATGTAACTCACAAACAGCCAGGTGAAAGACATGCAGAGGGCAGTATGGGGAAAGGGCATGGAGCTTCCATGTCATCTGCAAGTGCCCCTCTCTTCCCAAATCTCCCTGTGCTCACCAACCAGAAGCTCCCATAAGTCTGTTCTGATTTCACCTAGATTGAAAGCCATCTGATGTGACTGTCCTATTCTAGAATATCCAACAGGAAATGAGGAACTTGGGTCTTGAGATTTTAAATGCCTAACCCAAAGTCCAATATATCAGTTTCAAATATCACCTAAAATTTAACAATCACCTAACACATACAGAAAGAAGTCTGTGGAAATGTCCTCCAGTGAGCAACACTGCATTTGTAAAGATAATATTAATACAAAATTTTAATGCTCTGTGGATAATTATCTGGCAGCAGACCAACAGCAGAGTGTAAAACATTAACAATAAAAGGGGGTTGTGAGTCCTTTGACTGTTGTTGTTCATTACAAAAGCCACCAAAATCATCTTGAGCCAATTCATAGAGAATTAAATAGATTCAGTTTAATAAAATCTTTAGGTCTCTGAATAAATTATGAATGCATCTTGACTGTTAGAAGGATACATTGACATTAGGAAATGGTAATGAACAGGTATTAAAGGGAGGGGAAAATATACCCCTTCTGCATACCATCACATTTGAAACTGATTAAAAGCTGATGAAATTTAAGTTTTTTCATGGGTAGATATGCAACAAGTCATGAGTTGTGGACTTTAATAATATATTTTCTTCACAAGCAATAACACAGCAATTAGGAGATGCTCATTGAGGTAGAAATAATGGTAACTGCTGTGCAGATTATGTTTGCTGAAGGGAGCTCTCATACATACACAAAAACAACATATTCCGCGTTCTTGTTGTGTGTAATTTCTACTTTATTTACTTATCATCTCAGTTAAAGAGGACTCCTGGCAGTAATGAGGCTACATAGAATAGTTTAAGATGCTACATATTCTGTAAAAGATAAATCTAATAATTACCTATTCTAATGACAGTGCAATCTTGTCTTTTCTCATGGGGAAATTGTATGGTTGTAAGAATCTCATAGCTGGGGAGAGTGCCATGGTACAAATGTATTCATTATTTTTCTGCCTGCTTTGCTTCTGCATGGCTGTTCATGAAAGCTAGGTAATTCATTCGAACAGGAACCACTTACTGAGTGGTTCACAAACCTTTCACTGGTGCCACAGTGCCTGTGAGCAACCTGGCAAATACATAAAAATGATACGCTGGAAAACAGGATGGAAAATCTTTCAGCAAGGGGAGAATGACCTACAATAGTGTTACCAAAATAAGGGAAAAGAGGGTTGGGTGAAAATAGCCTATTGCCACCTCAATTCTATTTACTATAATTGCCTTAAAAGTAAATACTCATGGAAGACACATAATGAAACTTCAGAACAGACCATATTTTTGAGGATATTTTCATTCACTGGGGGAGAAAGCCTGAGAAAATATGGAAGACATGAACAGAGTTTTAAGATCCGTGGTTTGTTTGAGCAGTAACTTCAAGTTTCAGGAGACCTAAAGATAATTTGATTTTCCTTTTTGTAATTGCGTCTTGTTCCAGATCAAACGGAATTTTTTTTTCATGAGAATCTTCCTTCCAAGACTCTGCCAACTAAATGCTGAAAAGCTTAGGAAAGTAAATTATAAGAATAGTAATGATAATAACCCCTCCTGCTTATGAGGGAAGATGGCTATGTAGTCTCTGCCTATGTAGCAAATCAGTGGCTTGGGTGAACCATGTGACTTGGAATGTACTCTGTCATTTTCCATGAAAGAAAGAAGCAATCAAACTTCTGGTATGAAGCCTAGTATATCTTAAGTAGTGAAATTCAGTTTATGAGGTCTTTTTTAATTTTAATTTTTCAATTATCTAAGTTAAACAGCTCCCCTTCCTTCCCCCTGCCCCCATACCAAGTCATTTGAAATTGGTATTTAGGATATGCTTCTAGTTGTGTTAATTAGTAGCAGCATATTTTTGTGACTCAGACTGAAAGCTATCCTTTTCACATCCTTAAAGTTAGAATAGGCTTCCTCATCATTCAGGTGTCTTTCAGAGGTGTGCATGGAAAATCCCTGATTGTCTTACCTCTCCCTACTCCTGAGTCCATGGTAGATGTTGCTAATTGGCCTGCCACTACTTCTATGGAGCCTGGAGTTGGTCTCAGAATCTTTGTCAATAAGTCACTGCCCACATGAGATTAAACCCATCAGCCACATGTGCTCTAAGGCAACTCTGCCTGAAAGTCAGGGTGATGCTGCCTAGCTCCAGATCTTGTTCTTTATTTGTTATTCCTTCTCATTTCTGGCCACTTTGATGGTTCAAGAAGGGGAACAGTTCTGGATTTAGATTTTTAAAAAAACACAAGTTCCTCTTTCCTCTTAGCCACGATAAATTAATTGTTATAAAAACTCCCAAATCTTAGCGGCTTGATACAACAAGTAAGAAGCAAATGTTTCTCACGCAGGTCCTAGATTGATGGTGTACTACAGAGTAGATGTGCTCTAAGCCACTCTATCCTCTCTTCCATCCAGTGGTTCTGCCTTTCTCTGAAGCCTTGGAATCATCCATTACATCCTCTGCATTCAGCCCCAGAGGAAGGAAAAGAGAATTCCTGGACTGTGAAAGAAGTCTCAGGGAAATGTAGTTTAGCTGTATGTCTAGGACAGTGACAGCACACTTTTTCCTGTAAAGGGCCAGATAGTAAATATTTTAGGCTTGTGGGCCATATGGTGTCTGTTTCATCTACTCGACTCTGCTGTTGTAGGACAAAAGCAGTCCCTAACAATACGTAAATGAGTAGGTGCAGCTGTTTTCCAACAAAACTTTATTTACCGAAATAGGCTGGTTTTGGCCAGTGAGCCGTAGTTTGCAAATCATTGGTCTAGGAGATAAAATGAATTGGTTTGGTCAACCCATGGCAGAGTCTCTTCCGCCATGATCCTACTAGCTGTGTGACTGTGGGGAAGTAACTTATCCTTGCTGAGCTTTTGTTTTCTCATCAGTTAAAAAAAAAATGTATATACCATCTGCCTTGATTTATCTCAGTGTTGTTTTAAAGACCAAATGGGATAACGGACTATCTGTACTTTGTAAGCTATAAGACAGTGTACACATATATTCTTTTAAGAGTATACAGAAATGCTCATTGAATACAGCTGCAACCCTCTGCTTCTCATAGACATAAGACTTCCCATATACTGGAACAAAAGAAGGTGAAAACACTTTTTGTTTAAAGACACTTGAGTATTAGTTAAAATTATTCCTGAAAATCCAATGAGCTTAAAATAATCCAATTCTTGATTTATTCTTTCAATGAAAAGCCTAGCTTGGATCTAATTTGAGGATTCAGTATAGTTAGAAAGATAAATCAATGATCGATTACATCAGTCAACCTGGAAAAAACTTGTATTTAAAGGACTTGCTCCAGATATAACTAGAATTTCTTTGGAAAGGAGTCTTGTAATAATAAAGCAAGTTTGGCACTATATGAAAAGTGTATTAGTTTGCTGCACTGCCATAATAAAGCACCACAGGCTTGAACAACAGAAATTTATTTACTTACAGTTCTAGAGTCTCAGAGTGCAAAATTTAGGTGTCAGCGTGGCTGGTTTCCTCCGAGGGCCTCTCTCCTTGGTCTGTGATGGCTGTCTTTTATTTCTGTGTCTTCACATGGTCTTCCCTTTGTGCTTGTGTCCTAATCTCCTCTTCTTATAAGGATACCCGTCATACTGGATTCAGGCCTACCCATATGACCTCACTTTACCTTAATTACAACCTTTAAAAGGCTCTATCTCCAAATACAGTCACATTTTGAGGTACTGGGGATTAGGACTTCAACATGTGAATTTTGGGGGAACACAGTTCAGTCCACAACACAAAGATCCTGCTTCCACCCTAAAACGATAAGGATATGTCTTAGGATCCTAAACAGGTCTTCTTCTCTTAGAGATATGTCTTCAAGTTGCTCCTTTTCCCTTAAATACCAATCTATATTGCCTCCCCCCGCCACTTCATATTATTAAAAATTGTTTTCCTAAACCCACATGTGTTCCAAAAATAGAGTTTGGATAAAGAGAGAACAAAGAGAACATTTGGTTCTCTGCCCCATTTTCACTTCTCTCTATAGTTTCTCTTGTTGACCTCAGTAGTTTGCATCTAGAGGGAACAACTCTTAGGGAATGAAAAGATTTAAAATAGATATTACCTGGTGATGAAATCAAATGTGTTTTTATCCCAGTACTATAGAGAAGAAGCTATCCTATAAGGGTGTGTTTGTGTGTATGTGTGTGTGTTTCCTGCCTTAACCATTTTATGCCAACCATTTTATAGGATGCAACAAAAGTTCTAAAAATAGGATTATGAGTATTAATTAATGATTGAAAAGCACTTTGAAGATGAAAAAGCATTCTATAAGCAAGCACAAAGCAATATTATTATTGTCATGCCAGCAAAAAAAGGAACACTATGGCATGCTGGGCCTTATCAACTCTACCTAAAGCTCTATTCTTTATGTATTATAATGCTCAGATGTCACTGTTTAAAATTCTACATTATCAAAGGTTATTAATAAAAATACTTTAAGTCAAACATAGCATTCTTGTAAATTAGACCTATGCGTGGCCTATTAAGCTCGGTTCCTATAATATAATTTTCAGATAAACACAGTATCATGCTATGATTAGCACTTGATAATAACTTTGAGTTTGTTATATTAAACTTTCTACAGACTCTTCCTATTTCCAAGCCTTTCTCCTCATTCATTCAACGCATGTTTATTTCCAGGCATTGTTCTAGGTCCTGGGGATGTAACTGGGGGTAAAACCAGTGACAGAATGGGAGATTATATTTGTAACCATATATCTGATAAGGGTCAAGCATTCAGAATGTAAAAAGAACTCATATAACTCAACAACAAACAACCTAATTAAACAGTGAGCAAAAGACTTGAATAGACATTTCTCCAATGAAGATATAAAAATAGCCATCAATCATGTGAAAAGATGCTCAACACCATTAGCCATTAGGACAATGCAAATCAAAACCACAATGAGATAACACTTCATAACCGCTAGGATGACAAGAATTTTTTAATGGAAAATAACAAGTGTTGATAAGATTATGGAAAAACTGGAATGCTCGTGCAGTGCTGGTAGGAATGTAAAATGGTACAACTATTGTGGAAGACAGTTTGGCAGTTCCTCAAAAGGTTAAATACAGAATTACCATATTACCCAGCAATTCCACTCCTAGGTATATACCCAAAAGAATTGAAAATGAGTACTCATTGAATTGAAAATGAATTGAAAATTGAAAATGAATACCTATACATGAATGTCAGTATAAGGACTATTCACAATAGCTAAAAGGTAGAAACAATCCAAATGCCCACTAACAGATGAATGGCTAAACAAAATGTGGTACATCCATACGATGGAATAGTAAGCCATGAGAAAAAGTAATGAAGTACTGATACATGCTTCAACATGGATAAACTTGAAAATATGCTAAGTGAAAGAAGCTAGACATAAAAAGTCATACATTGTACAATTCCATTGATATGAAATATCTAGAATAGATAAACCCATAGAAATAGAAAGCAGATTAGTGGTTGCCAGCGGTTCAAGAGAGGGGACATGGGTAGTGACTGCTTAATGGATCTAGTGGAGAGACAAATATTATTGGATATTAATGAAATTATTCTGTAAATAAATAAATGTGTCAACCTGGCTGGGCCATGGTGTCCAGATATTTGGTCAAGCATTATTCTGGATGTTTATGTGAATATGTTTTTTCACTTTAACTAATTTGACAGAATTAGCATGTAAATTAGTGGACTTTTAGTAAAGTAAATTGCCCTCGATGTAGGTGGCCCTCATTTAGTCACTGAAGGCCCTAATAGAAGAAAGACTGATACCCCTGAGCAGGAAGTGACTCTGCCAGGAGACTGCCTTTGGTCTCTAATTGCAGCTCTTCCCTAAGTCTCCAGCCTGTTGGCCTGCCCCATCAGATTTTGGACTCACCAATCCTCTGCAAACACATGAGCCAATTCCTTAAAATAAATATTTCCCCCGACTCCCCTCCCTCTCTCAGTCTATATACACACATCTTGTTGATGCTGTTTCTCTGGAGAATCCTGACTTATATTGAAAGCTTTACCCAACTCTTAAAGTCTGGCTTAAGATCTCTTTCCACAGCACCTTGTGCAGTTCCTATCATTATTCTCACCATAGTATGTAATAACTACCTGTCTACTTGCTGGTACCCTCTACTACACCTTAGGCATCTTGAGTACACGGGTAGCAGCTCCACAGTTCTGAAATTTAAGGTGTGTTATAGAAAATTCTCTTCAGGAAAAGTTTGAGATAGTTTTACTGGTTTATCTACGATTTGGTTGTATTTCGTTCTTTGAACATGAAATTCTAATCTGAGTTCCAAACATTTTTCAAGATGTTCTCGATAACAGTGAGATCAGGGGAAGCCAAGAGTAATAGAGATGTGGTATTGCCCAAGGAAACTCACCTTAATTCCATTTCCAAGCCTATAAATATCCACACACTGAGAACCATCTGGGGTCTGAGTCTTTCCAAGAATACTTTTTTGTTTCCTTAGGTCAAGAATTGTATATAATTTATAGATCACCTTGTCCTCTGGTGGCCACCATTCTTCTTTTTTTTTTTGGTACGTGGGCCTCTCACTATTGTGGCCTCTCCCGTTGCGGACCACAGGCTCCGGACACGCAGGCTCAGCGGCCATGGCTCACAGGCCCAGGCGCTCCGCAGCATGTAGGATCTTCCCAGACCGGGGCACGAACCCGTGTCCCCTGCATCGGCAGACGGACTCTCAACCACTGCACCACCAGGGAAGCCCCACCATTCTTCTTTATAAGAATCTGCCTTCTCCTGTAGCTTCATCTTGCAGAATCCCACTGCTAGGCCACCCATCAATGTCTACAACTGATTGTTGCCTCTGTGTGTGAAGATTGACAAATTTTCTTATTGTCCCTATTAATAACATATATAACTGTGTCACCAGCATCTCTCCTCTAAGACTGAGGCATGGAAAAGAGGAACTGCTCTCATGACAGGCCAAGAAACTGCTTGTTAAGTTTGTAGTAACATTACACCAGAGTAGAATTCAGTGCATGTTGGTAGGGTTGGGGGAAGAGTTCTCGCTTCTGATTATTTCTGTATCAGAAGGATCTTAGTTAGCAGACGATTCTCCTATGAGATGGTTTCCTGACTCTTCTCAGGACAGTACCACACTTTATTTCTGAAAATCTAATGAGAAATCTGACTGCCTGCTAGCTCTTTATATAATTGGTGCCTTACTGTAGAAATATTGACTTCCTGTTGTCCACAGTTTTAGTCTCTTTGAACTCAGGAAGTTAACCATTCAGGAAAGAAACATCAGCATTCTTTTAGCTTCTTGCTGACTACAAATGATGGAAAGTAGTTTACAATGGAGAGAAGGCTGCTGGTGTAGCTATGAGTCATTCGTGCCCAGATCTCCTGTGACTCATTTTCCTTCATTACACTGAGCAGAGTCAATAGCCCTTCAGTTTTCTGAACAGTAGATCTAACTGTGCTAATGACTGGCTGCTGAACAAGTTTAGCTATGTTCTAATTTATTTATTAAGCAACAGTAAAACAAGTATAAAGTACCCATCATTGGATAATGGGAGGACATTAGTGTTGTTGTTTACAAACTAGATATAAAACACAGCTTCTTTTAGATGAAAATGGAAAAGGCTGGGCTAGCCCCTGTCAGCATAAGAAAAAATTCAATTTTTGAGGCTCTCCTCGCTTTCATTTTTAGACCTTGTTCGAAACTGGTCTAAAATGGGATCTGAGAGATCCCGTTGCCCTGGGCCTCCTTTACTTGGCCTAGTTTCTACATGATGCTCATCTCACCTCACTGTTTTCCTGCCTTGATCTCACCTCTGTACACCCCTTCCTTTTCACCCACTGCTTTCTCGCCACCTAAATACTTTGTCTATTGGTCTCCTTGCCCCTCACCACGCATTCTACTAAAATTCATTGACTTATACCTTAAAAATGCAGGGCTCAAATGTGTTAGCCTGCAATCTGATCTACTTATCCCTAATAACATTTTCAAAACGGTTTTTAAGCATAATTTTTTGCAGTGACACTGCATTTACTCACAAAAAGTAATTTAACGTGGGACTTTAGAGGAGAATTTAAGAGCAGAGGTTTGGAGTCAGATCTTGTGTTGAATCTGCTCTTTGCTCGCTGCATGACTTTGGGCAAGGTATTTAATTTCTTTAGGCCTCACATTTCCTCATCTGGAAAATAGGGATAAAAACAAGGATTTGTAGATGAATGAGATAATGTATGTGCAAGAGTTTGTTTTGAGGTGAGTGGTAAAATTTTCTTTCATGGTGGCATCCAGGTATACTTGTTTTCCAACTTTCAAAAAGCAGTTGGGGCGTTTCTTAGCCAATACGCAATCTTTGGTGGCTTTAAAACAAATATCCAATTTTTTTGCACAGAAGCCAGAAACCAGTTGGGAGAGAAACTGAACTGGTTGCCATGAATAGGATTCATTTATATTCATTAATAGATGAAGTGAGGGGGCATTTATATTACATCTAACCTACTTACTTCAGTGCCTGGAACCTAGTAGGTGCTCACTTTACAGCTATAGTTACTATTATAATTATGGCAGGCAGGAGGACAACTTTTTGGGAGTAACTGAATTTTAATTGACCTTTCAAATCATCATTCTTTCAAAGGATATTTATCAGTACTATTCATAAGTAATGCCTTACTATTGCAGTAATAGTGGTTTTTACTTACACCTGTGTTTTTTTCTTTAGTTCTGAAAATAACCCCGTTATTATTCCTGTTTAACATAATTTCTAATTTATAAAGAGCTGAGACTCAGAGATAGAGTTACCATATAATTTCTTGTCCAAACTGGGATGCCTTGGCAGTGAAAGGGGCACTAAGTTGGGATTATACCAGGCAGACCAGGATGTTTCCTTATCTTATTCAGAGAGGTTATGACTGCTCCAAAGCCATCTAGTTTGATAAGTGACAGATTTGGGACAAGAAGGCAAATCTTCTAATGACTCTATGTAAGACTCTACTAGAATTTTTAGGGGATAGTATGTTGTAGGAAATTAGCCCCTTCAGGTCCATGTGATCATTGCCATGAAAAAGTATAGATAAAGCTGTCACATCAAGTAGATGCTGACCTGTTCTGCTAATGTGCTGGGCTGACCATAAGGAAAAGGGATTGCAATTGTTTCATGAGATTCTCCGCTCTTCTTTATTAATTGATTCATTTATTTATTCATCTAACAAACCTATATTGAATACTCACAGAATCACTTATCTGCTGATGTGTAACAAAACACTCCAAACATCAATGACTTAAGACAACAATAATTTTATTTATTCATGGTTCTGTGGGTCTGCAGTTTGACTGGGCTCAGCTGGGTGGTCATCTACTGGTCTCGCCTGGGGTCACTCATGTGGTTGTAGTCATATATGGCAGCCCAACAGGGATCTGGAGGGCCTTAGATGGGCTTATTCACGTGTTTAGCAAGTGGTTCTGTCAAGTGGTTGGAATGGTTTATCCTGACTCCATACAGCCTCTCATTCTGAAAGAGGCCAGTCCAGGCTTCTTCATAAGTTGGCAGCATCACTTCAAGAACATGAAAGCAGAACTTCATGGCCTCTGGAGGCCTTGGCTTGGACCTGGCACACTGTAATTCTGCCTCATTTTATTGGTGAGGACAAGTTATAAGGTCAACCTGGATTAAAGGGAGGGATAAGAAAATCAGCTCTACCTCTTGAAGGCAGGAGCAGCAATGTACCCTTGCAAAGAGGAGGGTGGTGCGTACATGGATGGGAGAAATTTATGATTAGTTTTTGCAATCTATCATAATCATCATATATCAGGTCCCATCCTAGGCAGTGAGGACATGAAAATTAATAATGAGCACTCATTTGCATGGGAGAGATAGGCAGCAATTACAATGGAAGGTGAAAAGTCCTTTGACAGAAAGGTTCACATGGTGTTGTGGTAACACAGGAGTAGAATTAGTAGCCAAGTCAAACTGGAAAATAACTACCAGAAAAGTGGTCCTCTGGGCCTGAGAGTGTTTATTTTCATCATGCTTATTATCTTATCTAAAGCACAGGGTTCAGATGTGAAGGTCCTGGACTAGTTTCTTTGACCTGACCATTTTCTCCATCCACCACTTAGAAGCTTGAGAGTGAATTAGTAAGAGAATGAGGAGAAGGCGTTATGAAATAAATGTTTGTGTCTCCTCCCCCAAATTCAAATATTGAAACCCTACTATGCCTAATAAGAGGGTATTAGGAGCTGGGGTCTTTAGGAAGTAATGAGGATTAGATGAGATCATGAGGGTGGAGCCCTCCTGAATGGGATTAGTGCCCTTATAATAAGAGAGAGTTTGCTTTCTCTCTTTGCTCCCTGCCATGTCAGGATATAACAAGTCAGCAGTATGCCACCAGACCTTGACCATGCTGTCACTCTGATCTCAGACTTCTAGCTTTCAGAACTGTGAGAAATAAATATCTGTTATTTATAACCCACCCTGTCTATGGTAATTTGTTATAGCTCAAACTGACTAAGACAGAAAGTGAGGAGACCAGTGGAGGGAGGAAGGAGTGTTTTTAGATGTTCTTCACCCACTTACAACTGGGAAC
Organism: Lipotes vexillifer; assembly: GCF_000442215.2. Taxonomy (NCBI): domain Eukaryota; kingdom Metazoa; phylum Chordata; class Mammalia; order Artiodactyla; family Lipotidae; genus Lipotes; species Lipotes vexillifer. The sequence continues at coordinate 1,857,543 of NW_006790230.1, read as the reverse complement.
CTGAAACTGAAGCATTAAAGAGGAATGAGTAGAGGATCTTTTTTGCTACCATTGCCCTCAAATCTAACCTTTGCTTTGAAGGCTTGAGAATTCTGAATTCAGTCTGCTCACATAACACTAGAATATTCTAAACATGTAAGAGTCTTTTAAAGCAAACCAGACCTGAATAGCCAACGTGCTGGCAGTTTGACACTTGACCTACATATCCTCAATTCAACATCAAAAATGTGAGGCCGAGTAAGGGGTGTTTGGTGAGTGGCTTCATCTCTAGCCAGGAGACATTAGATTGAAGGAGGAAAAAAAAAAACAACAAAAACCTTGCTGTATAATAAAAGCAGTTAGATTTATTGTATATATGACAGTAGGGAATTCCTTTAATCACATATTCTTGAGTGTCTTTGGGAACTTGGATGATAATAAAGTGTATGCTGAGAGGAATCAGTGACAGTATTCTCCAGAAGGAGAAAAAACGATACTGAAACTCATCATTCCAGTGTTACTTGCGGTGACTCAGAAGAGCAAATCTCCCAGCTGCCTGCAATCTGGATAAGTGGGATGCTGGACTGGAACCCGTTTAGGAAAACATGATGATCCCTGGCTACTTCTGTCCTGAAGAAGTCGGTTTTATTCTGCATCATTTAACAGTGTAAGGTAGCAGAAGGGATATAAAGGAGAAAGCTGAATTGAACCTCTCTGCCTGAGTCAGGCAGGTAATTATGAGCCACACCTTTGTCTCTGGGTGACATTGTGGTCTCTGTCCCTGGTCCATGTCTCTGTCCCTGGTCTTAGCTAATGGGGACCAGACTGAGGTCAGAGGGAGTTCCAGATGATTGTGTGCAAACTACACCCCTTAGTGGCTCAGATGGCTCTAGTAATGAAATTAAATGCTGGGCTATCAATCAGTGAGTGTATATTTAGCACCTATTATGTGCTTGACATTGTGAGGATACAAAGGAAATATAAGACCAATTTCTCCTCTCATTCGAGTCTGCAGTCTAATTATGAGACATATGAGCATGAGGGGACAGAGAAGAAAAGTCAACTTCTATTTTCATTTCTGTGAAGCTGTGTAACATCAATGTGTGAAAAAGATGCATGTATTTATAAAAGTATTCCTTAAAAATCTTTCCTTTATACGTGGTACCTCAGACAATTATCGAGACGCCATTAAAATATGATTGAATACTTTCCATTGATGAAGAGATGGAGTAGTGAGACATCTAACTTAAGGAGGATAAAATTACTGCCACAAGGTTTTGGGGTCTCATTTGTTACCCTTGCTTCTTTAGGAGTAGCCAAAGATGATAGGCAGCCTACATGGGGCACTGTGTGCTCTTCACTCTTTTAAGTACTTCACGTTCATTATTTAATTTAATCCTGTTATAACCTAACATATTCACTGTCACTATTCCTGGGACCTGGGAACAAGTAACATGTCCAACATCACATAGCCAGTAAGTATCACAAGGTGTCAGAGTTGGGACAATAAAGATTTTGGGTGACAATCACATAGGCATTTGGCCCTGTTCTTGTACTAATCAGGGTTTTGGTTGCAAGCAAGGGAAACCAACTCTAGTTAATAGAAGCAGAAAAGGAATGTATTGGGAGGATATCAGGGATTTCATAGAATAGCCAGGAAGTTCTTAAGAACCAGGCTCAAAAATTAGTCAGGAGCCAAAGGATACTTGGCAGCAAGTTATATAGAAAATGCTACAGAAATAGTAAACTTGGGAAGCTACTATTGAAGCTGCTGCCAGTGGCTACTTGCCCCTGGTTCTCTGGATAATCCACCCACAACCACAGCCAACAGTCACTCTTGGCCCCTTCATCTCCATGTGAAGCCTGGGTCACATACCTACAACCCAGAGTCTGGGAGGAGAGGAAAGGAATTACCTGTCTCCCTTCAACCTGATTCCCACCTCTTTTGGAACTGCTTTCAAATGGGAAGGTTTTGCATGTTGGGCAGGCCAACATATATACCTGACAAATATCCATTTCAGGTCTCCGCATCATGTGGTTGTATGCTACTGGAATGCATATGCCAATCTCTTTCCATGGTCCCTGATGCTAGGGTTTCCTACTTCTCAATGACTGTTGCTGCATTCTATCTTAGCATCCCTTCTCACATAACCATGCCTGTGTCCTTGCTCTGACTCCCAGCCCCTGTGTTCATTCCACTCCTCTTGCTGCTGTTACAGGAGCCATTTTATAATGAAAGTTTTTCCTTCCTGAGAATTATGTGTTTATTCAATCAATCTTAGATGGTTAGGCTTTAAGACTCCTTTGGCTCAGGGACTGCAAGGAGAACATTTGAGCGATTACTCTCAGCTTCAAAAGTATTCAAAATTTAACCAATTCAGTTAAGTACAACAAACAGTATAGACCATTTACCAAGGCCAGAATTGTTAGTAACTGGGGATACAGAGAGGAATAGCTACCTGTCCTAATGTCAGGGACTTCACAGTTGAGTTATGAAAACAAATATATACTTACAATGTCTTTTCTTAGAACTCTTGTTATCTCTTAAATCACTCTTGGTTAAAAGGATTCTTTCATAAAGCAAATGCATTCTGGATAAAAGAAGTAGCATATGTTAATGAGTAGTTGTTATAAGTCAGACAATATTCTAAATGCTTTGCATTTATTAACTGACTTAATCATTGCAACAACATTTTGAGATATCGTCACCATTTTCATTATTATCATCATCATCCCCATTTTACAGATGAGGAAGCTAAAGCAAAGAAAGATTAAGAAATGTGTTAAATAACTCACACATCTGGTAGGTGGTGGAGCTAAGTTTCAGACTCTAGCACCCTTGTTCTTAATTATCATGATACATTGTCTCTCTCTCTAATGACATCCATCTGAAAACAGAGTTCTTTCTGATGATAGAAAAAAAAAAAACAATACTCTAGGTGTTCTTTTTCACTCTTTCAGCCTCATTTCCTTGTTTTCTAAGTTGTCTATTAACCAGAAAACATGTTTAAAAATTATTTTTTAGACCTATTAATTTGAATTGATATATGCTAAAAAAGACTAAATAAAAAGATGCCAGTTTGCTGTACCATCAGCAATTGGCCTCATTAAAACAACAACAATATTCTGTATTACGATTCCTTCCACTCCATGATGCTTAGTAGAGTACTGAATATAAAGTAGATGCTCAATAAAAGCTTTTTGAGCCAGTGATTGCATATGCAGGAGCATGCAGCTAATAAATCCTGTGAAACCAGGCCTGTCCTCAGCTCCTTAGGGATTGAAACTTACAAGAGTTCCTAGGCAGGATGAAGTGAAAGAAGTAGCTTGAACATGATGCTTGGCAGCTGGACGATTCTGCTTCCTATAGGGTGTCCCAATTTGGAAAAGTGAAGACCACCCACAAGGGGTCACTGGGCAAATGCCCAAATTCCCAGTGGGATAGAGTGACCTTGGACAGAATTAATCTTATATAAGCAGGACCACACTCATTAATCATTCACAATAAGCTCTTATTTATGAACTAATTTCAAATAGACATATTGAATCCATTTTCCCAAGCGAAAATGGAGTTGGGTAAATCATAAGCAGCTAAATTATAGTTTTGGCACATGCACACTGTTTTGTTTCATATTTAGAATCATTTGCCTCTTAGAGCAACCTAATACAATGGGAACACTCTGCAGAACACTATAGAGAATGAGTGTTTATAGAGACTTACATCTGATTTACATTTAAGGAGCATAAAACTAATTGCAGAGAGACTGTGCTCCTAAAACCTTAAACCTAAGGGACAACCATGTATGAACTCTTATAAGAATGCTGATATGACGGCTGGAAATTGAGACCTTCGAAATTGATTTCCACAACTGGAAATAAGGGTATCTTAAAATGTCCTCAATGGACACAGTTATATTGTAAATGATTCCTGGACAAAGTAGCTGTTATATGAGAACATCTTTCTAATATGAGATTAAAATCTAGAATTGCAAGTAGTAATAAATATATCCATCTATATTAGTGTAAAAAAGTGACAGTATTGTAAAAGCAATAAACAGGTAGACAGCTAATAGTGCCTATGATAAACTGCCTTGTTACTGCAATCAATTTTGTTCTCACGAAATAGTCTAATTTTTCTTTTTCTTAGAACCACATATGTACCTGAGGAAAAATTATCTTCCAAAGATATTATTTTTAAACCATTTGAAATAAAATGCCTAAAAAATACTCTTCCAAACTTCTATTATGGAAGTTAGCACATCTGGTAGTCTTTTATGTTGCAAAATTATCTAACTTAGAAATTATATATTGCTTTAATATTTTCATTTTCAAATATTTTGGGGCCTTATTTTAGTGGTAGTCTCATGTAGCAACAGTTATCCTGAGAAGCAATAAAAGTAATATTGTTATGTGTTGAGAGTGTCATATTATTCACCAACTCCCATGTACTGTACATAATACTTGAAATCATTTGCATCCATGTGTGCATGCCTGTGTGTGAATGCACAGACAAAATGACCTGTTTACTCTGCGTGCTGTTTGTGGGTTTGCTATTTTGTCATGTCTTTGTTGTAGTGTTGTCTGTGAAGGTTTAAACGAAATTTATAGCATGCATCATGTATTGTAAGTTTGTCTGTCATATAATAATCAGCATGCAAAAAAGCCACGTATTTCGACTGTATATTTAAGCCTTTAAGTAATCACATACAAAACAATGCAAAAATGTGAACATTGTATGGCAATTAATAACATCTCTGCCAGTGTAAATACGTTTTTTTCCCCATAAATCATTTCCAGCTTGTCAAAATGGATCTGCGCTGGCAAAGAAACAAGGGTAATGTTTCAATTTTCTCCATCTGGCAAGAAATTTTCTGTTAGATTTCCTTCTTCCCTTTTTCAGTTACAGAATTTTTATATGAGCAACTACATATAGTATGATTAAGAAAGGGTGCAGTGTGATAGGATACAGAACAATGCTGAATATTAGGAACTTGACTCTGAATAACTGCCCCAAATTATATATTCATATCACATGTGCATATAACAGAAAATATTTGGTTGTTGAAGCATAGAAATGACTCCCTTTGTAGAAAAACATTGCTCTCATTAAATAAAGCACAACTTTCTTTTTTCCCGTAAGGACTTGAATATATTTTAACTCATTTGGAATAATTTCTTATCCTGATTGGGGATGCATTTAAATCTTAAAAATTTTTATCAAGACACTTTAGAATATTCTAGAAAGTCCAGCAGGACACACACACACATAAATTCCCAATATGGATCTAGGAAAGAATTTACCCTTTCATGACCCAATATTTAAAACAAAACTCAATAGAGCAGGCATACTATATATACATTATGCTTATAGATCTTCAGCAGG
>NW_006790230.1:1845718-1852171 GCF_000442215.2 Lipotes vexillifer | reverse complement strand
TCAGCAGGAGCAAAGTGCTGGTGTTTTTAACCGCAAAAATATTTATAAATTACTATGATCATGAGGATATAAATCCATTCACAAGCACCAAAATCTATTTATTTTCACATACAGTGATGGGTAATTTCCAACATTCTTTTACTGTTTATATGAAAATGTTCTTAGAGCTTGTACAGTGTGTCATCCTGCCTAATTACTCAGCTGTCTACAGTATGCATGGGAACAGGTATGATAAAAATGATGTATACTTGAGTACTTGCGTGTGTCTTAAGGGAAACCAAGCATGATACAAGAGCCATGACAATGGTGCCTGTGCAGCATCCCTTCCCAAATATTTGCATTTGGAAGGGCACAGATATCCAAAAGCACAGCAGACTCATTCATATTCGGTTTGGGACTATACTATAAGGTACTTTGGGAAGCTCATTTTTTCCTTCAATTTTTTAAAAAAATTATAGTTAATTTGTATTAGTTCAGTAATTGCACCCTGGTAAGGCAGGGGAGGGAGAGAAGCGAAGTATGCTGGATTCTGGTTTGGAGAATTCATGGGCAGATAACCAACAATTGTGGGCACAAACCTCCAAATAAACTTGTGTAGTGAGTGAACCGTGAGCATTTTCCCCAGGAGGGTGGATATCAGTGCAGCATCTTTGGGTCACACAAGTAAACCAGCTTGTGCATTTTTTGTGTATGACTTTATGCATCACATAGGTCATTGAAGAGGTGGCTCCAGGGTGTGGATATTAATCACTTACAGCCAGAGTACTTCAGTTGTCACTTATCCTTGTTGTGGACAGTTTTAACTGCACATATGGAACATTATTTGTCATGTACTCTTCTGAGACCCCTAGAATGTCAGGACAGAACAGATGATTAAAGGATTGAAAAGCAACCTCCCCTCTGAATATCTTTGTCTTAAACTGCCAGATCAGAGCTTTAATGTAATTTGACAGTTTCGTTTTCTTTCACTTAAATTTTACGGGCATACACCAAAAATAATTTGGACAAAACTTTACCTGAAGAAGTAGCTAGAACAAGGGACTTGGAATTAAAGTATAATCAAATAAATAGTTTCTTCTCTCTTCACCTTACTTCCTCTCTCTTTTCACTTTATTTTTTTCCCCATCCATGGGAAGACGTATCGGTCAGTCTAAGGCTTTTATCACTCACTTGTGTTTGGGATTAACTCTTCACACTGAGGGAAATGAGCCTCACTTGTGATCTTGTTTAAATATGATTCCCTTTCTCCTGTGTTCCATTGTTCCATTATATTCAAAACACTGTATGTATAAGCAGTGGAGGATTCCTCCGACCTGTGCAACAAATGAATTCCCAGAGCTGCCTGCAAACCAATTCCTTGGGATCTAGCTATCATTCCCTGTTGACATCATAATGGAAAGTATATATTTTCAATATTTCTACAAACATATATTTGGCACCAAAATTAATAAAGTTAACATTATAAATATTAAAAGAAAAAGGGATAACATTTAGACTATATTTAAACTATATAGCAAAAAATAACTGAACTGAACCTCCAGGGAGGCTCTGTTTGTCACGGTGTGAGGCAGTGGTGGTGGAGTATCCTGGACAATGGAGAGGCTGGCACAAAGGTCCTCTACCTCACCCAAGGAAAGACCATTTTGTTGTTTCAGGCTGTTACCCAGAGAGGAGCAGGGAAGGGAGAAGGGAAACTTGGCTTGCCTCTGAGCTTCTCAATAAAGTTTTCTCACTGTCTTCCCTTTCCTCATGATTGGACAAAAACTCTGTAAGATATTGCATTTTTTAAAAGGTCAGATTCTCTCGTTTGTCTTGGAAGGTTTTGACACTCACTTGCCAGAAGGCAGTGAGTTGGGCCAAGTAGGTTCTCATGGTTCCTTCCAGCTCCTATGTGCTATTCATTCTTAATCTTCCTTAGTCTGTCTTTATTGTCTATAAACTGGGAAAACTGATTTGTACTGGTCTGTAAAGTCTTAAGGAAAGGTTTTTTTCCACCATTGAGGGTAAACTCTGGCAATCTTTCCTTTATTCTCAGACCCTTGACTGTGCTTGTGGAAAGTCAGTCCTGGATCTGGGAAGAGATGAACCAGCAGCGGATTTTCTTCTTGCTTGGGAGCTAATGACAAAAACTCCTACGTGGAGATCCTCTGGGATTTATAATTACTTAGAATGTTTTCTCATCTGAACAGTACAGAGGCTATCACAGACAATGGGCTGGTTATTGAAGGCTTATAAACTCAAAAGAATAAACTGCATTTTCCTATGAAAAAATAAAATCAAGTGGAGGGTCAAGTTATGAACAAATAGAATGTTTCGTGAACTTGGGAACCAGTGCGTGCAGTGTCATTTCTACACCTGGATCTAGTGCTTTATTGGACCAGACCTCCCTAGGATTCTTTACAGAGGATGAGAGTCTATATTGTATTTTTGTGAATGATAAGTTGACATTCGCTTGGGGCAGTTGAAAAGACAGAAGCTAAAAGTAACATAATGTATTAAGACTTTAGCAATATTACTCTTCCTTCTTATGATATGTTTTGCAATACATTTGATCATAGCCTGAAGATATAACTTCTAGTCTTGCCAACTCCCTCTGAGGTTAAGATCATCTAAGGAGGGACTGTGAGATGGACTAGTTTCTCTATTTTCACTTTCACCAGTAGGACACTGAGACATGGAGTACCTGTATGATTTGTCTGAGGTCAGTGTTTAGGACAGTTCTATAAGATACCATCTAAAAGGCAATAAAAGAGAATGTTTATAGCTCAGGGTTTAAAGTCGAACAGACTTAGATTCTGACTTCAGCACTTAGTAGCTCCCTAAGCTTTAGTTTCCTCAACTATAACACTTGCCTTGTAAAACTATTGTGTGCATAAATAAAATACATGTAAAGCTCTTAGCATAACTGGGGGCATATAATTGCTATATATAGTTATATTTATTAATATAGTTTCCCATTGAATGTTATTTCATTTAAATTATGCTGGTTAATTTACTATATTTGATTGATCTATCGATAGCATCTTTTCATTCTTAATAGTATTAATTAGAATAGAAGGGAAAAAAAGAGAATGAAACTTAATTTCTCCTAGAGTCCTAAGGGATTTTTGCGGGTCAATTTATTAATGAAATGTGAAGAACATTTGGCAAACCCACCAAATGAGACAAAGCATTGTAAAAAGCCTTTAGAAAGAATTGGTATCTAATGTTAATGTCTGTGGAATGGAACTGTCATAGGATAATGGCCTTTTGATGGTACAGAAAATGCCAAGGCAGAGATAAGACATTTATTTTTAAAGCACTAGACAATCACCTTTGGATAGCGTCCTTCCACCAGGTCTTTATTTCTAATAGACCAATAATTGATATGGATGTAATTATTTTTCTTGATGGATTTGATATATTAGGCAATGGCCTTGCTCACTCTGTACAATCATTGAGTTGCTATAGCCTCACTGGTCACCAGAAGAAACCTTTTATCCTGTATTCTCTTCAATCAGAATTCTGAGTATCTGCGATTTTTTCTCTCTAAGGACCAAGTGCAACAGTATATATATATTTTCTCTCAATATCAAGTACAGCACCCTAGTATATCACTAGGGTGACCACAGGGTTTCAGTCTGCCTGAAATGAGGTGATTCAGGAAAGCTGAAACCCTGAGGTCACCCTAGTGATATAACCATCAATTCAGGTATTTGTTAAGTCCCTTTAAGCAAAAATCTGCATGTTTATGTGTGTGTGTGTGTGTGTGTGTGTGTGTGTGTGTGTGTATGTGAGATATAGTGCAAATTTTCAATGTGGAGAGCCAGATTTGCAGATGATTATGATTTTTTCTGTAAACCTAAAGTAAAAAAATTCAAACTCTGTGAAAGTTTCATAGACCCATTTCTGTTGAAGAAAGTATTTGCAGTAGGATAATAAAATCAACTGAACAGTCAATTCTGTATACGTCATGATATTAGAGTCCTTATTCTCCAAAGAAAACCATTGTATGCGTGTGTATGTGTGTCTCTGTGTGTGTGTGTCTGTGTGTGTTTATGTGCACACCTGTTAGTGCATATGACAGGCAGACATCCAGCACCTTAATTGGGTTGCTGGTTATTGACATTCTTTTACGGAGAGTAATGAAAGCCTAGTAGAATGTCTCTGATTTGTTATTGTTAATCTTGTTTCAAGGAAACATGAGACAAGGTTGATGGTTTGGGTTGACTTTTTATTTGCTATGAGTATGGTAATTTCAGCCACACACTATCTTGAATGTACACGGTTCAACTTAATGGATTTGTCAAGTAAAGTTCTGGCCTTGCTACAGTGAAGTTCATCCCAGAGTGCAATGGGATAGCACTACAAGGAAAAAAAGGCCTTTGACCTTCTTTTCTAGGCCTACTCATAAACTCCAATAAGCCTCAAATGGCAAGAGGCAGTTTCATCTTTTGTCTCCTGTCCTGAAGTTCTCTGATACATGTCTTGAATTTTTATTTAAATTACTTTGGGTTTTAATTTATTCAGTCAAATGTCAACCAAGTGTTGTTTATCCTGTGGATTACATTCATGCTCACTGCAGAATTCTCTAACATTTCATTTCTAATTATTTTCTTGTTTATCCATGTGGTGCAATGTTTTGAATATTACCTCTGACCACTGACCAGTTGGAATTATAATTTTCTCTCTTTCCTAAGCATCTGGTAGTAAAATTTGGCAAGCATGCAATTTCAGCAAATCTAACGACTGCATTGCCACAGCTTTTATTCCATGTAGCACTCTCTTCTTTACATATTTACTGCACTTAAACAAGCTACTGCATTTTGGCTACTGGAATTGAGCCTCATACAGAGTGAAACTGCAGTCTTTCTAGGTTTCCCAAATACAAGACTGTACAAAAGGGTCTTGAGGTGCAATCTCCAAGGAATTCCAAATAAATGAAAAACAGAGTTGACTTAAGAAACTTGTGAAGCTGATCGTACAAGAGAGATCAACCTTGAATTCTTGCCTGCTGTATTCCACCATCTCCCATTGTATTTTTGTTGTTGTTGTTGTTGGCGGTATGCGGGCCTCTCACTGTTGTGGCCTCTCCCATTGTGGAGCACAGGCTCGGGACGTGCAGGCTAAGCGGCCATGGCTCAAGGGCCCAGCCGCTCCGTGGCATGTGGGATCTTCCCAAACCGGGGCACGAACCCGTGTCCCCTGCATCGACAGGCGGACTCTCCACCACTGCGCCACCAGGGAAGCCCCTCCCATTCTGTTTTTAAGCTTGTTTCCTTCTATCCTCTTCTGAGCCCAATTCTCTTCCTCTCTCTATGCATGTAATTTTTAGCATTATGCAATAAATACTTAACCTCTCCTCTGACCCTGACAACCAGACTGACTGAAAGGTGGGTTGGGAAGAGAAGCATGGTATTGGGCATTGGCAGTACAGACATTTGGAAAAGGTATTAAATCAAAGAGGAGGACTAGATTCTATCAGAATGAAACGATCAGTTAGTACAGTCAATGGCATGAAAGATAAGTCTATTTTTTTTTTTTAAATAAGAACTTTGGCATGGTCCAAAGTTAGAGGATAAGGAAGCAAAGTAGAAAAGTAAAGATGCAAAGAAAGGTTAGGTCCAGGTCATGAAGACCTGAGTGCCATGCTAAGGAATCAAGTATTAGCATCTGGTAAAGGAGCATCAGTGGAGGTTTCCAGTCAGATGTGAGACATAGTTAGATTTGTACTTTAAGAAGGGGATCTTTGGATGAAGTGTGGAGAGTGAGCTGGAGAAAGGAGAGGCTGAAACCAGGGAGAATAGGTACTATTATAATTGGCATTTTACCGTTAAGGAAACTGAGGGCTAATGAGTGGAAATGGCTTGCCCAAAGTGGTAGAGCCAGGAACTGAATCCAGACATGTCTGGCATAAGGGCTCACACACTGGTATCTCATGCTGTATTGCTCCTGATCCAGTAGGTCCCTGAGAGCTAGTTCAAATGGGAACTAGAGTCTAAAGTCCACGGATATGTTTAAGGCAGGAAACAGAAGCCAGCAAGAGCAGAGAATCAGGTACTAGGAATATCTGACAAATTTTAATTTATTTTTTCTGTTGCTTCTACTATGATGTTTGTCCTTCACTCATTCATTCAAAAATATTTATTAAATAGTATTATTACCAGCCATTGGTCTAGGCAAGTGGAAATCATCTTCATCAAGATGGAAAAAGATCTCTGCCCTTAAATAGTTTAAATCCTGAATAGGGAGACAAAATAAATTATAAACATAATGGAAAGAAATTTTAGAAGGTTATACATTCAGCATAACAAATAAAATGTAAATGAGTAAGGTGGTTCAATAGTTCCATGGTAAGGTGAGAAGTGGGCAAGAGCCAGTATTAAATAGCATGGTTACTTTTAGTGAGAAATAATTTGACGACCGAAGAGTTGAAGGCAGTGAAGGGATTTAGTCAGATAGATATCAGCAGGA
>NW_006790230.1:1840148-1845379 GCF_000442215.2 Lipotes vexillifer | reverse complement strand
AAGAACATTCTCATCAGGGTAAATGTACTAAGTCAGGAATGTCCCTGGCATGTTCTAAGAAATTAAGGAGGCCCAGCCTGTCTGAGGTGGAGGATGAAGTGGGAGAACAGTGGAGATGAGGATAGACTGCTAGCAGAAGCCCATAGGGCACTGGGCCTTGTAGGCACTGTAATGACTTCAGCCTCTACTTTGAGTGAAATGGGAAATAAGAAACCATTGAAGGGTTTTGAGTAGAAGAGTGATATGATCTGATTTCTACTTTTAAAAGGATCACTCTGGCTGTGTTAAGAAAGACTGTAGAGAGTCAGAGTGGGATCAAAGAAACGTGTTGGAGACCATTTTAGTAACATAGCCAAGGAATAATGGTGGCCAGGACCAGGTGGTGGCAGTGGAGGAGATAGGAAGTCATAGGATTTCGGATGTATCTTGAAGGTAGAGCCAACAGAAATGTAAGATAAGGAGAGGAACAAAGATGATTGCAAGGGTTTTACCTGTTTAACTGGAAGGGAGGAGTTATGGATTGATGTAGATAAGGTTTCAAGTGGAGCAGATTTGGGGAGAAGCTCATGAGTTCAGATCTGGATATGTTGAATTTAATACATCTATTAGACATCTGAGAGGAGATGTCAAATAGGCAAGTAGATGTACAAATCTGGAGACTGGAGAGGGAAGTCCCAGTAGAGATGTGTACCTGGGCGGTGTCAACATAATATGTTATTAAAACCATGATACTGGGCTATATTACTGAGAGCAACTCTAGATAGAGTAGAGAGGATGTTCTGGGACTGATTTCTAGCTTCCTTCTTCCCTCATCCCTTGACATTAAGAAATTAATGAGAAGAAGAGAAATCAGAAAAGGAGACCAAGAAGGAAATGACCAGGGAAGTTGGAGGAATATCAAGGAGATGGGGTGTTGACATGAAAGTGGAGTGAAAATCTCACACATGTTTTCACCTGCTCACCCACTGGTTGAATGCAGAGCAGTCCAAGGACCCAGAGGAGGGCAGAGTAATGAGGTGTGAGGAGCCTGGTCGCTGGATGATAGCATGAAGTCGAGGTCCTCACTGCCAACCTGGACTATGATGAGGTCAAGATGCAACATTGTACTGTGTTTGGTCTCTGAGATTTGGGGATATTTTAAATAGTTGTTGGCCTACCCTACACTGACTAACACAAGAACTGATGCCATTTGAAAGGTTCCAGCATCTTATTTTGAGAGCTTTAGCAAATTTTAATTGTTGGTACACCCATGAATGTTATTCATTATTAATGAGTCATTAAAGAAGTACTTTCTCTTAGAAATGCTTTATTTGATGTTAGGATTATGTATTCAAAAGCAATAGAAAACTGTTTAAAAAAAATGATTTATCATCAGATTTGTGCTTTCTTGAGCTAGGTTTGAAAATTATTCTGAGTTAGCTGTTATGTCTACCCTACATTCTCAGTCTGAGTTGACATGGCATAAGCCAAGGTTCAGCAAAGCCTAGTTCCATCTTGGGCTTCTGCGAACTGGGATTGTCAATGGCGTGTTCCTGATGTTCACTCTTAATTGGATGCTAAAAATATTTATTACTGATGGGAAGATATCAGGTTTTTTTTTTTTTAAGGTCCCTTATTGATAAACCTTTGATTGCTGTGGTTAAAGAAAAATGTCTACCTTCCCCCAAGTATAGTGTTTGGAATTGCATTTGGAAAATTGATTGAAAAGTTGTTATGAGCCTGAGGTCAATAGTGTGAGCCCTGTTTGATGCACTTGAACCCTACGCTATTCATTCTCAAGTTTTTAGATTCTAGCTACAAAAGGACAAGTCTGAATATCTATTACAATGGCTTCCCATCACACTTAGCATTGAATCCAAAGATATTACCATGACCTACAAGGCCCTACTTATTCTGGCTTCCTGCTATTTTCTCACCTCCCTCCTTGCTGCTCCTTGAACACACTGCACATGCTCCCTGCTCAGAATAGCACTTGCTATTCCTACTGTTCACCCAGATGCTCACATGTTTTCTTGTTTCACTTCATTCTGGTCTTTCATCTCCCTGTCCACTCTATCTAAAATTATAGCTTCCATCACTCTCTGTCCCCCTCTCCTGCTCAGTAAATATTTGGTGAATAAATGAGTGAATGGATTAATGAATGGTTATGGTCATCTGATTTTTCAAAACAACATTATCTGATCTAAGAAAGACTCACTGTTTTTGTTTCATGGTACAAAATATCATGATGATAACCAACTTAGGTGGGGCTTGAAATTTTAGAAAATTTTGAAAAAGAAAGAAGCTTTTGGCCTCACTTCCCACTACACTCTCCTATCTATCCCCTACTGCTTCTATCATTTTTTATCTATTTATTCAGTGAACGTTAAATACATATATGTTGAGCCCTATTTTTCCTCCTAACATAACAAAGAAAAAAGCTCCACCTCTCTCCTGATATTATATTTAGTGGAAATAGTGTCCTGAATAAGACAGGCTTCTTTTAAAGGGGCAGAGACCCTGTTACTGTTCAAAACTTTTCAAAGTCCCAAAGGGAAAAAGAAAACAACTCCCATCTGTATTAGTTACTATACAATTTGCAGCCACAGAATCTATTGGTTTTCACATTTCCATATTTTTGAGGCACATTCACAACCATAAGGAAAAATATTAAATGTGAAAATGGTTAGATATGTGTCAATAGGAAGTCTGCTCGGGAGTTACTTCCAGCCACATGGATTCACAGAGTGCTGACTTACATTATTTCATAAACATGATTTCATAAACTTGGTTACCTGCTCGCAAAGTTATCTAATGCTTAAAATGTAATACGAGTTAGAGGCTTTTTGCTTTGTTTTTGCTGTGAAAAACTGTGTTTCCTTTAGAGGAGCTCACAATTTATATACTGAAAATATATAAAAGAATTCTGTGTCAACAAAATGGTGTTTAAGGTTTTAAATCATCCTAACAGTCAGCCCTGAGACTTCCTCGCCAGACATCTCAGAGACTTTATGAAAGTTTTATTCTACAATTCCCTGCTTGCCTTTACTCTTAGCTGTTTCTTCCAGCTATTCATATAGTTTGAAAAATGGAATTTATATACTTTAAGTTGCAAGGCATTTAGAATTTTCATAATCTCTTTATTGTGGCTGAAGAAGTCGAAAAAAATGAAGTCTATTGTTGATAATATTTCACTGTGCCTTTACTAGATTAACTGGAGCAAGAAGCTAGAACTTGTGGCATTTAAAAAATACTCCATTTTTTAGAAAGCTTCTATGAGCAAGTTATAGGATAATTAAATTAGTTTCAAAATAGTTGGTAAAAATCAGGGAATAGGGTGATAATGAAGATTTGTAAAGAACAGATGCTGAAAATAAGGGTCTCAAGAACAGGAATTCTGTATTTATATATTTTAGTATCTTTCATAGCATGTAGCAATGTGCTAAGCACATAGTAGGTGATCATTAAGTCCCTGTTTAATTAACCTATAAAATCATATATAGCATCAAATTTCAAGTACCATATTTTACAAGGTAGAGAGTAGTATGGAAAAATTTCCCTTTCATAATAATCACTTAAAAATAAAGTATCTTTAAGTAATTGATGAGACGAGTATACTCTCTTATTGTTTTATATAAATTTCCTTACAGTTAATGTACGTTTACTGGCAACAGATCCCTATCACCTGCCCTCCATGCCTTCTATTTGGCTTCTCATTCATGAATTTCAATATCTATTCTCTTTACTACTGTTCCAGATGCTATATCTGTTCTTTGCCCTTGGAAAGCATATAATCTAGTGGTAAAGAGCAATGAGGACAGAGGAAAATTCAGTGCTGTTTTGATTAGACTCCTTTACTTACTAGAACTAAGACTCAGCTCATACATCTTCATGTATTAAAATGATTATTATTAGAAGACAAGCACACAAGATAAGCTCAGGGAAAGCTGAGCCTCTTGACTTCAGAGAGCAAGAATGGAAAGGTGGTTCTGGATGCAGGTGGCCCCAGGGGATTTCACTCATTTCACAGTGGGACTTCACAAGTCCTCACCAGGCTCTCTTTACTTCTCTATTGCATACCTCCTGCTTACGTGTGGTTTCCGCTCACTTAAAACTTCTTGGGACTTCCCTAGTGGTCCAGTGGTTAAGACTCCATGCTTCCAATGCGGGGGACGCAAGTTTGATCCCTGGTTGGGGAACTAAGATCCCACACGCTGTGTGGTGTGGCAAAAATATTTTTCTTGTGAGGGATCAGTCATTATTTTTCTCTACATAATGGGTTTTCAGAAATTGCCCATGTTTCTAATACTTTCTCTGTATTCCTCAGTTCAAAATACTTACAAACATGATAGAATTTGTCCAGCCCATGTTTTTTTAAAGCAACCATGGCTGCCCTTTGACACTCTGTACCTACCCCTGATTCAATCAGCTGTAACAAGAGGGTAAAGTCACATGGTAAAATCAAGTCTAATAGTTCATTAAAGGCTACACAAGGAGACATAGCATAGGCAGCGTGTTGATGTGTCTACTTCAAATTTGGCTTTGTAATGCTAGAATGTGATGGGGGTACAGAATTCTCTAGGGTCATAGAATTGAATCACTTGGTCAAGTCTAGGGGTAGTCAGAGCATACCCCTTAGGAAAGATGACACCCAAGCAGGTTTAGTCAAAGTTAGCTAGGAAAGAAGTGGTGGGAAGCTATACTAGGCAGAGAAAATAGCATGAGTAAGGAATAGGAGCAGGAAGAAATATGTTTCAGAGACTGAACCACATGTGGTTTAATCTTCCTGGAATTTTAATAACTATGTCCAAAGTGGTGAGAGGTAAGACGAGAGCAGGCAGGATCCAGGTTAGAATACATAGTGAAAGTAATGGGAAACCATTGTCTTATACAGGGTAATGACAAGGGCACATTTACATTTTCGATACATCACCCTGGGGACAGAGGGAAGATGTATATGAACATGGCAGGACTGGAGGCAGAGACAGAGACACTAAGTAGAAGGATAGTTCAGGTAAGAGATTAAAAGAATCCCAACTAGAAAATGCAGGTAGGAGTGGAGAGGAGGTAATATGTTAAAAAATATTACTTAAATAGAATCAACCATACTCAGTAACTCATTAAGATGTGCTGGATGAGGGAGGGGGAAAAGCTGGTGTTTCAGTTGTCCAAGTTGGTGGACGGAGATCCCACAGTTGGGATGGGTAAGAAAAAAAGGCGAGTGACTCTGGGGGAGGGGCATCGGGAAAGAG
>NW_006790230.1:1828619-1840119 GCF_000442215.2 Lipotes vexillifer | reverse complement strand
GAAAGAGTTGAAACAGAAGGAGTTGTTATGTCGAAGGTGCCTGGGAACTAGATGTGAAATAAGTAAGTGACTCAGAGGACAAGAGAGAGAACTGGTGTTTTAATCAATGAGGTGGTCCATCCAGCTTTTCTTCCTATTACTGAGAGAAAAGTACAGTTGGAAGTTGAATAGGTACAGCAAGTGCAAAAGGGGAAAATCAAAGGTTTAACTAAAAAGGGATTTAGATTGAGTGTCCCAATCACAGATGACCACATCATCTGGTATGTATCCCAGTAACCACCTGCTCCCAAGCTAAGACCTTGCTGGACCTTCAGTAAAATTCATTTCTTTTCATCCTAATGATATAGCAGGAGGGTATTGATTAAACTAACAGTGCTTTGGGACATAAAGCACTTCATTCATTCTTCACACAAATACCTACTATGTGGTATACTATACCAAGTACTTTAGAAGGCAAAATTTGCTTACTGCCTGCAAATGACTTTGATAAACTTGAGAGTTACTTAGGAAAACAAGGTAAATGGGACATATTGAAGTAAGTAAACAAAGGAAGCAAAAAGAGAAGCTACCAATAGAAGAGCATACATGATTGATTTGTTTTAGATGAGAATGGCAGAAAATAATGGGTCATAGTGGACCGCAGATTGAACAGGATTCAGCAATATAAAAAAAAGAAAGCATGATATTGAAATATCACATCAAGCATCATACTGAAATATCTAAGCAGAAGTATAGCGTGTAAGAACAAGAATGATTCATCTTCCTAGGAAGTCAGATTCCTAAATGAATACTGTATCTGCTAAAGTTCTTTGGTTATTACCAAGAGGAATAGACTGGATATTATTTAGGATAATTTCAGAATATAGAATATCCAAATCAAAATGGCTTAAACAATAAAGGGAATATACTGCCTCATATAACTAAAAAGTTCAGGTTTCAGGCCTTTTACATTACCTCCAAGGATATAGTTTCTGTCTTTTCATTATAGTTTTCAAAGCGTTGGCCTCATTTTAAGACTGGTTCCTCTTGTGATAATAAGGTAGATACTGATGCTAATACAACTAGGGTTTCATGCTTCACATCCAATGATAGAGAGCGATTTTTAACTAATTCCCACAGAAAATAGAGGTAACTTCTTCCCCAGAGTCCCCAATAACCACATCTTATATTTGGCCCAAATTCAGTTATATGTCCATTTCTGAACCATTTGCTGTGGCCAAGGGAGGAGATGTGATAATTAGCTTGAGCCAATCAAGATCTACCCCTGGAGAGAGAGATGGAATCAATTCTATCCTAACTGCATGGCTGGAATGTCCGGGATCTGTTAGAAAGAAAGCAACGGGGATTGCACGTGGGAAATACGAACAGCAAATGTCCACCACACTACTTATGCAGAAAATAAATGTTTTGGGAAGCCTGGCAAGTAGCTCAGCCTGATGCTTCAGCTTCCTGAAGGAAAGGCTGGAGAATCCATCTCAGAAATAACACAGAAATTAGGTCAGCTCCTGGAGTCTAGGGCCCAAGGTAACAGGGACCAGTTGACAGGTATTTCAGAGCATGCTTACAGAATGGACCACCCTCTTTGCTTTTATCTTCCTGTTTTTCTCTGTGTAAGACTCAAAGCCCCAGTAGAGAGAGCTGGCCAGGGTTGGTTTATGTGCTCACAACTTAGCTAAGCGAGATCAGAGAAGCCTGACTGATGGTCCCATCAGCACTCTTCATAGTGGAGGACAGATAATTGTTCCTAAGAGCACTGAGGTAGTTTTCTAAATAAAGGGATTAAAGGGGTCTGGGTTACTGCAATAGTTGTCCACTACAGGTATTATTAAATTCCAAATATAAAAGGAGTATAAGAAACTTAAATGGCAGAATTAGATAAAGAAGATAATTAAAGGACAAAAACTTTTTGGTGGAAAACATGTCCATTTAACACATTTTTATGGAGCACCTAATGTATGGAATGTGCTATGTTGATATAAAGATTTGTATGATACCCTCTCTACCCTTCTGGATAACACAATAGATTTTAGAGCTAGGAGGAAAGGCATTTACATTTCATGCAATCTGACACCTTACTTTTAAGGTGAGTAAAACTAGGTAGAAAAAGGTCAAATAATGAATATTTGACACAGCTGTGACTTGACTCCAAAACTGCATTATTCTAACCTATCTAGGTTTTTTTTCTCTTAAGCTTTACCTACTCGCTTAGTTGCTGCATTGGTCATAACCAACATAAACTTCGGAGAAAGGACCCAGAATTATCTCATGGTGGAGAAAAGGCTGAGAAGTGATTGGAATATCTTCTTTATCATCAAAAGGGGAAGCTTCAAAACCCATTAAGATCCAAACTCTTCAAAGTCCCTTAAAGACAAGAATTCCCCAGTCAGAGGTTCGAGAGCACTTGTTCCAACCAGAGGGCTTTCAGTAGAGAAACGGTGGCTAGTGAAGGCTGCATGCTTGAAGCTCCTTTCCCAAGGACTAAAAAATAAAAATAAAAACCAAAATAACTACTTATCTGCTCGGAGTGACTTCCCTGCAGTTATGCCCCGAGGGCGAGAGGGGCACATTTTCCAACTTCTAAAGGTGCCTTTTGCTTCTTAGATTCTGAAACTTCAGGCTATTTAGTTGTATTTTAGTTCAAGAAATTCTTTTTTCATATGCTCCTTTTAAGCCGTTTGCTACTGTAGTACATTTAAACATCAGCAGATGGGGCCCTTGGTTCCTTTGAAGAGTGTCAGGCTTGAATTTTGTTCGTGTCTGCGGTCTAAGTGAACTTTGCTTGTTTTCACAGCGTGTTAAATTTGCACATTCTCTAGTTCACAACGTTTATGTAATCAAGAAAAATAAATCTCATTAATGACAAGAAATTTATTTTTTCCCCCTTCCACTGTTCTGTAGAGGTAAGTTAGATCTGTTTACAAATGGAAAAATGAGTATAACATAATACCTAGGCAACAGCATCTTTAAAAGGACAAGAGAATTCAGTGTCAAAATTAACCTGTTGTCCTTAACTCAGGAGGCTGTGTGGGAGGCTTTCACTGTATGGGGCCACAGGTGACAGGTTGTATCTGAGTTACCCTGATTCTGGCCTGTTCTCTTTCTTCTCTGCTGAGTTTCATTTTATGAAGGCATTGTGTGAATTGGCTGGTTTTTACCACTCACCAATAATCATGATTTTTTTAAGTGATCTTTGTCGATAGTCCATAAAGAGAACAACCGGTTGTCTGGCCCTTGCACCTGTTCAAGTGGGTAAGTTTCAGCTCCTTAAAGGTGAGATGTTTCCCCATGAGAAATGTAACAGCTCTTTAAGGAAGGAGTGTAGTTTACAGGGCAGAAGAGATGGCAGCCTCCCACACTCCTAGAGTCCTCTCTTAATTTTCTGCCTGGCTTTTTAAGGTGAGCTTGCTCTGAGAATTAATCACTGTTTCCCTTCTGTCCTCCAAAATGGGATGACGCAGAACTTCTTTTTTGGCAAAACCATGAAAGACCCACAGCAAAAATGTTTCCTATGCGTGAAGCTTGATTATATAAATACTATTTCAACGTGCTTACTGCATCTCCGATTAGTATGATTTAACTGATAGATTGAAGGCATCTTCCTTAGTGTAATTAATATTTGTGTTGTAAATAAGCTCTTATGCTTGGACAGATCTTAATAGCAAATTTAAAACACAGTAAGAAGACTAAGGATATATCACTGATGGAAGAGATAAAATGGGCCTCCTTTTTTTCACTATTCTGAGTTTAAATAAATAGGTCTGTTTTCCAACATTATTGCCACCTCTTAAGAACTGATGTTTTAGCTTGAAAGACTGCTTATGTTTTTTAAGGTATATTACAGATCACATTCATTTCCAAATTCAGGTCTTAACT
Organism: Lipotes vexillifer; assembly: GCF_000442215.2. Taxonomy (NCBI): domain Eukaryota; kingdom Metazoa; phylum Chordata; class Mammalia; order Artiodactyla; family Lipotidae; genus Lipotes; species Lipotes vexillifer. The sequence goes on along the minus strand of NW_006790230.1, from coordinate 1,836,246 downwards.
AGCTCATAAATCTGTGAGAATGAAGTGTCTTCATTAATAACACTCTATATTTTTAGAAATTTGCAACCTAATATGGCAAATTGGGATGCAGTTTGCAGATTTAGGATTTATGAAGTTTACACTGATGTAACTAATGTATTACTTCTCGGTAGAGATGATATTTGCCTGTGGTTAGCCTGAAGCAAATTTTAGGAAAGTATTGTTCATTTCTTTCCTCCTTTTGTGCTGACATGCTAAGTGATATACACGGAAATGGTGTGCACTACTTGTGCCCTAGTCTGAAGAACTGCTTGCGGGCAAATTTCATTAGTGCTTGATTAGTACTTGTGCTAATTAACCAGGCACAATTTTGCCTCCAGTCATAGTATGATGAGTTAAGGCTGGACTGAAAATGTGGCCCTAAATGCATGTGTTGGAAGCCCATAAAGCCCATATAATCCCATAGAGAATTCTCACTTGACTCCCCCATTAATGGTCTGAAAAAGTAGAACAGAACACTCTGTTTCCAGTGCAATTTGAGTTCACCCAGTTATGTGATATGTTAATGTTTAGATTAAGCAGATGGCAAGGAAGGCAGTTGTTAGTTGAGGATTGTTTTCCCCTTTCTGCATATTATTTTCAAACAAACAGTTTAAGAGGGAAGTTACTTTACCTCTCCCTTTGCATCCCCTTGAGTTAAAAAACAAAACAAAACAAAACAGAAACCCCTGGTTGTATTATTATCATCCTATGTGCTCAAGTGCACTCATCTTATTTGGGATGTGATATAACGGTGGTTTCCAGTGTTTGGTGAGTTTTTTGCTATTAATATTATTCCAAAGAAAAGGGAGATAGGGCCTGGCTGAGGCAAGGACAGGAGAGGAGGTGAAGTTGGAAACAAAAGCTGCTTGGAACAGAAGAGCAGATGTTATGCCTCTACCTACATCTCTAATTTTCTCCTCAGGGCTGGCAGTACTGGCCCTGATTCTCCTACTTATTTCTGTGGTCTTCTTCCTCCTCCTCCAATTGCACCTGCCTTCTCCAAACCTCTTTTCCCTCATACTACTTTCCTTGCAATTTTGGAATTTTCCACATTAAATTTTTACATACTATATGCTGTGGCATCTTAGTAACTTTATTTTAGAAACCTTTAATAACTTTCAGAATTCCTCCAAGCTTGCCCAGCTCTCACAAATGAAAAGGTGGAGTTTTAAATATCAGGTTATATCATTTATAGAATCATAAACTTTTTGTTTTTGTTTTCTGCGTTACGCGGGCCTCTCACTGTTGTGGCCTCTCCCGTTGCGGAGCACAGGCTCTGGACGCGCAGGCTCGGCAGCCATGGCTCACGGGCCCAGCCGCTCCGTGGCACATGGGGTCCTCCTGGACCGGGGCACTATCCTGCATCCCTTATATCGGCAGGCGGACTCTCAACCACTGCGCCACCAGGGAAACCCAGAATCATAAGGTTTTAGAGCTAGCACTAGACATCCTTTCATCTCACTCCATTTATAGTTTTAGTAAGAGATTTTCTTGAAATTTTGGAATGGTGGGAAATGATAGGGGAGGAAACAGGAGTGAGAAGGAGACAGAAACAGAGAGGTGAAGAAGTTTTAGGATTTTTTAAAAAAATTTTGTTATTAATGTAACTTCCTTTGGGGATTTCTCTACAGACTGCAAAAATATTTTGCTTTTCAATTATGTTTGGATACTAGACTGACTTTTCTGAATGCAACTCCTGGCTAAGGTAGGCTCCAGGGCAGCTAGGCTCAGTTGGATGAAGTGGACAAATCTTCAAGCCTCTCTTCACTTGTATGCATCTTCTTTCTCCTTCTCTAACCCGGGGATGTGTTCCTCCTTTCAGCCAGGACCAGACCCCTCAGTGGTCTCTGGATGTTATTACCTTCCTGCATTCTCAAGAACATCAGTTACTCCCCACCATTTTCTGTCTTGCAAATTTTTCTTCTCTATTAGATTATTCCCCTTGGTCTACAAATATGCAGAATACCAGATGCCTAGACCATGCATATTCTTTCTGATATCACCCCCATTTCTTTACTCCCCCTTTTAGTCTTGACTCTCAAGAGTATTGTCTATGCAAGTCATCTTTGTCTTCATTTTCTTAACTCCCGTTTACCCTGACCCATTCCAATCTGGAATCTGATTTGTTTAATTCACTGAAACTACTCTTGATAAGGCGATAACATTTCTTGGTAATGACAGATACAGCTCGTAATGTGTTTTTGTCTTGTCTTTTCAACAGCAGTCTACACAGTAGAGCAGGGACCCAGGCTCTCTGAGTTTTCATGATACCACACTCTCCTGGTCTTCTCCAACCTCTCTAGCTCCTTTATCTTATTCTCCCTTTTGGTCAGAAACCAATGTCTATTTTGTTCACAATGGGATTGCACATTTTGTATAATGTCTAGTAGTGGGTCTGGTGTATAGTAGGCTCTCAAGAAATATTGGTTAAATGAATAAATTAAATAGTTTCAGTTCAATGAGAATCATGTTTTTCCTTCTAGAGATGAGCTGTGCAATACGTGGTCACTAGTCATATGTGGTTATTTAAATTTGAATTAATTAAAATAAAATTATATTAAAAATTCAGTTCTTCAATCATACTGGACACATTTCAAGTGCTCAATAGCCATGTGTGACTAGTGACTACCATACTGGACAGTGCAACTTTTTAGAATACTTCTAACATTGCTGGGAGTTCTATTGCCTAGTGCTGTTCTAGAGAGTTTAAATTTAATTGCTGGCACCTGAACCGCATACATCATAGAGTCATGCAGAAATTGGTCAAATGTTGGATGATTCTCTCTACAGTCTTACAAAAGCACACAGAACAATTGCTCAACTAGGACAGAGGGACATTTTAAGCATTATGAAGCAAGGGACTGTAGCATCCTAGTTAAATGTGTGGGATTGGTGATGGAGGGATTTGAAGATGAGTCCTGTTATACCATTTGACAGGTATATGTAAAGAGCAACGGTTCCATCTGTTTTGCCTTTCTTCAACTCCATTTTCTTAACTGTAAAATGGGTTAAGACTAATACCTTTCTCATAGGTTTGTTGTAGAAATTAAAGACGTTGATGCATTTAAAGTACTTAATATTGTCCCCAGCACAAAGTACGAGCTCAATAAACGACAGCTAGTAGTATTATTGCTGTTGTTATGTTATACATATATCTTCAGGCAGAAGGCACATACTCACACTAGTGTCCTTCCATTTCAATCATGCCATTGAACCCTAGTGTCTCTTTTTAAGGCATACCAACACTGAGTAAGGGGGTCATACATACTAGGCAAACATATTAGCAGAACAGGATTGAAATGAGTTTTAAAGCATAGGATTTACCTGGCAAAGTTTGCTACAGAGTGGATGAAATCTTTTAGAACCATTAAGTTTCAGCTTGGATCTCTGCATCCACCATGACCAGAACTCAGGAGAGCTGGCGGGCACAGCTTCCACCAGGAGTCCAGAGCTTCTTCCAGAGCTACAATGTCAGATATTTCTTCTCCTTGGGCTGACAGCACAAGGAAATGCTGTTGTTTTTCCTCAGTTGGGAGAGTCCCTAACAGAATATAGCAAGGATTTGTCAGTGCTCTTCTCATGGATCTTTTTGTTTCTTTATATTCTCCAGTCCGTTCCCTGTAACATGTGGGTAACTACCCACAATTTTCAGTTGCATCCCCAGAATGCTGGAGAGTTAACCAACCTGTCTTTTCAGGGATGGCAGTCTCTTAAGGTGCACTTCTGCAGGGACTTGTCATTTGCAGTTTGACATTTCTGACTTACTGTGCCCCATAAGCACGAATTAGAAAATTTCTTTAGGAAGGATTTACATTTCACGAAATTTTAGAATGTCTGATTATCATGTGTGGTCTCAGATTCATATTTTCTTTCTTGTAGAGACTTAGATCAGCAGCAGTTCCTATGAAGGGAATTGGTCTGCCAGGTTTAAACATAGAAAGTGGCTCTGACACACCTGTTTAGGGATTTACTAATTTCACAAGTGCAGTCATTTGAGCAAAATCACATGTGAAACACTTTTTTTTTGTAAACATCCATTAGCAGCAAGAGTCTTGACTGCCTCTATTCCTACCCTCTATAGCACCAGACCCAGCTGCTATTAGATTCCATTAATGAGCTGCTTCATTTTCAACAGTTCTTTTGGTCAGCTGTTTATGAATTAGAGTGTTTTAATTCAATTTGATATCTACTGGAAACAGAAGATTGATTCAATTTTGCATTGTCTTTTATTTTGTTCACATGTGATTATAAATGACTAATTTCCATATTTCCAACATTCCCATCACCTTCCTGATCTCTGTGCCTGCTTAGTTCATTGGGTTAGGACTTGAAGCCAATGGGACCTCCAGCCCATGTCACACAAAGCCCCTCTGACCTTGCCTGATGGCACTGTCACAAGGCGGACAGCAGAACATCTGTATAGATCATGGCAAACCTTTTTTGAAACACAGTTCCAGGGCTTGCCCTTCTCAAGATGGGTTAGTGCATCATTTTCCTTTGTAAATAACAGCATATTCTTTAGGTTTTAACTGCACAAAATTGGATTTACAATTGAATTGCAGGAAGAATTTTTAACCGAGCATCACGAAAGATAGTTTTCTAAGTCAGTGAAAAAAAGATAAACTTGTAAACCTTTGGCTCTTTCCTGCAATGATATTTCCACCAGTACTCACCTTAAAAAAGCAGGCAATTTCATGATTTGAAGCATATGGAATGTTATTTATATAGAGCTAAGAGATTAAAAAGATAAAATAGTTTCCCTCTCTATTGCTGAAATAACCAATGAAAGAGAAGGGCTGACAAACAGCAGTTTGCTTCCCATAGAGAATATATTAAATACCCTTGATAATGATAACGTGAGTTCCAGGGACGAAGAGTTAGTTCATTTAAATGATTATCACTTTTTCTCACTTGCATTTTTTTTTTCCACAGTTATTTTTTTGTGTTTTTCTTTGAGCCACAGTTCCGTCCTTACTAAGTATTTACAATTTCTTTCAAGTGAGATCAAATGGGATTGTACTTCCTGTTTCTTGGGGGTTGGCTCCACCATTGAAAATTATGGGTGCCAAGCAGAAAGAATCGCGTAACTAAAGGGAGATTTCTCCCTTTAGAAGGAAAAGCTTCATTTTAGTTGAAAGGGAAAGACAATGCAGCTGTTTTGAGTGGCTTACATCTTTAGAAATGCTAATGAGTGTGATTGAATTTCACTGAAAGTGGGGCTGAACAGTTCAAGTCAAAAAGAAAAAGGAGTTTTGAGGAACTAGTCTCATTTAGAGACAAAGATCTTATTTACAGTAACTTTATCCTAAGATCTCCATTTGCAGTGCTCCTAATTTAAAACTATAAAGCCAAAGCAAAAATGTTCACCTAAGCTTCTGGCTCTTATCAGTTCTCTCCAAATGTCTTTTTTGGGAAAAGTATTGTTCTCAAATAATAAGTTCAGGAAATTTGGTGTCAGATTTTGCTAGCCCATCTTTGTTAACTGATAGGGAGTGTGAAATGAAGGAACAATGCAGACAGGAGAGGAGACCTTGCCCTTGCAGGGGAGCAAAATTTGCCATCCCAAATATGTCTCTGGTACGAGGATTATTTTAGGCTGATTATTTTAAAGAAGCAGAAGACTCAGGAAGCCCGTCTTTTTACCTCCTTCTTAAATGTCTCAAAGAATTTATATAAAGAATCTGGTCCAGAAAGAGCACAATCCTCTAAGATATCTACACAGAATCTGGACTAGGTGTGGTAGAGGGGACTTGGCAGGGCCTGGAGATCAAAAAACTCTCTGTGGCTCATTGCCTCTGCGTGGTCCAGCAATTATTTGTTTACCAAACATTTGCCCTTTTCCATCTTCCTGTGATTGCCTTCCTTTCCTTGAAGTCCCAGATCACTACCTCCTTCTCCTCAGTCCAGGATGACACATACACCTCATTTTATCCGACTGCTTTGGAATCTCTCATGTTCTGATTCCCCATATGTACATAATTAAATTTGTTTTTTCTCCTGTTTATCTGTCTCATGTCAATTTAATTATTAGGCCAGCCAGAAGAACCTCCAAGGATAGAGAAAACTTTTTTCCTTTTCCAACACCCCTATTGAAGAATTCTGGTGAACTTCAGAGCAGTGGAGATGTGTAATTACCTAGGATTACAGTTGTTATTCTTCATTATATGTGGATTTTTAAGGATAACAATTAATCTATCCATCTAGGCAACAAGCTCTCCATATTTTAGGGATTTGGAGGGAAATTTTAGATATCTACAAATGGTAAACTTAGCCTGTTTCAGAATGTTAGGTTTCTTGCAGAGAAGCTGCTCTGCCTGGGTGGTAATGAAGCATCCAGAATAAAAGATGGCAGGGAAGATAGAAAGTAACCTCTGAAGAAACCTCTGATCTTCTTAACCTAACTCAGACCCATCCCCCTGACTTCCTGTCCCATGTTTCTCTTTTGGTCATGCTTTCTTTGTCCTTTCATCCATCTTTTCCATTATCTGAATCAGTTCAGAGTCAGTAAAATAAAATATAGGGATTGTTTGCTTCGATCTGCCCCTTGATGTTAGGGACTTTTGTCTGTTTTTAGGTGTTTTTGACACTGATGGAACACTGACACTTAGAAGAGTGCCTGGCCCTGAATAAATGTTTGTGAAGAAATATGAAAGAAATCTTGCTGTTAACTTGCTATGTCTCCTTTATCCTGCCAATAGGACATAGTTGGAGTATTGTAGCCAGGAACATCTGGCTTTGAGAGGGATCACGTAGTCTCCTTGTGTCTGCACATGTTAAGAGCTCAGTGAATACTGAAGGAAAGAAGGAAGTAGAGGAAGGAAAGCAGGTAACATTTAGCTTCAAACAAGTTGACAGCAATCTACTGGTTTGGGCAATAACCTAAGAAAAATAACTCAGATACCGAGGATGAGCATATGATTATATCTTCAACATAAATATGTAAAGTGCTCCCCACATTTTGGACAAATGCATTTCTTAAAAGTAAGTGCAGCTTTGCTTTATCTGTTTTGAATGGTAGGGCTGTAATTGTCTCTTTGAATATACTAGCATTTTGGCCTTTGGTAGCACTGCAGGAATAGGTATAGTTGTGTTAATTGTTAAGTATATTGAAGAAGATCATTAGAATTTCTTAGGTTAGGTAAAGATATTTAAATGGAAATATTTGTCCACATTATACTGAAACTTAATATGAGTAAATTTAAACTTAAATCTACATGCAATGAGGTTGGGGATGTATGTTCCCTGCCTAAGAGAAGTTTCATTGGACCAATTATTCATTTTTTTGTCCATTCATTCACTCACTGAACAAACACAAGAGTCTACTAGGTATAAAACACATCGTGATAGACTAAAGGGAGAAGGAATGCATGCAGAATCATTTTCATTCTCTTTCAAAATGCAGTGTTTTATACTTCATCTTAAAATCCATTCAGTCTGTTAGACCCTACATTGTGATCAGACTTAGTCATTTTCATCAGTGGCTCTGATGGTGGAATTGAGAACATGCACTCTACAGAGGCATGTATGGCTTAGTTGGGTGAGCCTGCATTGGAGAATAGATTTAGAACTATATGCTCTTGACAAAATGAAGACATGGAAGGAAGTT
>NW_006790230.1:1810409-1828609 GCF_000442215.2 Lipotes vexillifer | reverse complement strand
AGAGACAAAAAAACAGCAGGAAAAAGTCTCACATCTGGGAAACAAACGGATAGACCTAGGCACTGGCTGCCTGTGTCTATGTGTGAATATGCCTGGAAAGACCCACCAGGCAAAGGGGCATGATCAACTGGAAGCAGGTGGGCAATTCAGCAAGCATGCCAATGGTCAGAGCAAGAACAGAGGGATCTCAGAGTAATCTTCCTTAACAGAGAGTGGCAGAGCACCTGAGAAGAGGGTTGCATTGGGTAGGGTCTAGGATTGGCTTCTCTCTTCAAGGGCAAACATAATAGGATAAATTGTGGAGAATTTGAGTGGTGGTTCTTATCTAGTGCAGGAAAACAAAATATAAATCAAACAGATACTCATAATACATTGCAAGAATCTTATTAACTTGTTAAATAATTTTGCCTTTCATGCCTGCTTATAGTCATTTATTCATATCTACCTTTTAATCAGATTGACTAAGTGGAGGGGTGAAAAGAGGATTGAAGAGGGCAGGAATGTTATATATGCTAAAAGAGCTTTGGAGAAAGGAACCCCTTTCCAGAAATACATGTTATTTAGCCTGGAAAACATGTTGAATTTAGATATGAAAAATAGCCAAATTCTCATTGTAGTGATGATAGGAAGGGCCATTGTACTACATGAAGGTAAACAACAGTTAGAAATGTTGGATTAGAGATCCCTGAAGGGATTATGGCATCCCATCTCTAGCTGTCTTTAAGAACCTAACTCTTTAATTTTTTTATTTTTATTTTTTTTGCGGTACGGGCCTCTCACTGTTGTGGCCTCTCCCATTGCGGAGCACAGGCTCCGGACGCGCAAGCTCAGCGGCCATGGCTCACGGGCCTAGCTGCTCCGTGGCATGTGGGATCTTCCCGGCCCGGGGCACGAGCCCGCGTCCCCTGCATCGGCAGGCGGACTCTCAACCACTGCACCACCAGGGAAGCCCAAGAACCTAACTCTTGCCTTAGGTACTGTTTTACCGGGGACACAGAAGCACATACCTGATGTCATGTAGACATTCTTTACAACCCTGTGACTTTTGTCAATTGGACATCTTGGGAAACAACATCAGAAACCAGAGATAACTGAGCTTGAGAAACAACATGAGTGAAAAGCAAGGTCAAGGGTCGGGACAACAGAACCCAAAAGCAGGGTCGAAGTGTCTGCCTCCTGCACCTGATAAGATGCTTGTGACCACATAGGCACACTGTCCTACATGAGGCTCTGGTGGGCCAACACACTATTGGACAGAATGCAAACAAGAGTGTGTTTACGTAACAACCTCATCTACATTTGATCTTTATGTCTAGAACAGTCAAGTGAAATGCTCAAGCATTTGTTTCCATCACTGGATAGGAACAGATCCTTCTTAACCTCTGTAAGTCAACCTAAGAGGTCACCCTGGCTTTGTTGTATTCAGATGTCTTTGGAAAGCTACCTTGGTGTTTGGAGCTGCTGCCAACCTTTTTCAATATAAATTAAAAGTCACAAGGCTTTGCCACTTCTCCACATGTGTTAAAGAGTTGCAAAAAGCCATTCTGAGTTCAATTTCCTTAAAGACTCCTTTTTATTATTCACATTAAAGCTGTCAATTCAAAAAAGCCTTGTTATAAATGGATTAATTTATGGCAAGATTGTTGATTGACAGGAAAAAGTTTGTTATGTTTGGATTTGACATCACAACCATGCATAGCCAATTTTCCCACTAACAGCTTCTTTATGGAAGAATTCTTCCAGTCACATTGCATAAACAGCTGTTGGAAACACCTTTGCATCGATCATTTGTAATAGTTTATTAAAGTGGTACCTGGCAACATGTCTATATAGTTAAAGCCTTGCTCATTACCAAACCCCATTTTTCAGGAGTTTATTACTCAAGCTTTTCAAATCACATCAAACTCAAACCTCACATGTGAGCATTCACTGTAGGCATTGTTTCTTTTGTTAGTGAAGGTTCCAAAGCAGGGACCTCATTTCTTACAGAGTGGCATGGACCTTGATTGATTCTGCATCAGATTTTTGAAAAAAGTTTCTCTTTTTTTGAAATCAATTTTTCTCTGAAGATGAGTCTTTGAATGCTTATACCTTTTCTTATCTAGAAATAAATATTTATTAGAAAAAGATGTCCTAATTATCATAAGGATACACATGATATTTTAGTTTATACTTTTATGCACTTGTACCATATTTGGAAGCTTCTCTTGATCATTTAGATGTTTGCCATTTTCCCTCCTCTGTTCTAACCGGTTCCACTTTCCTTGCATAAAAATGCCTCCCAGACTTGTTTTTCTCTTTGTCTTTGAATTGAATGGCAACTCTCCTTCCTTAAAGACTGTACTATATAGCAAGTAAGAAGATGGGCTTATTGAAACTCATGTTGGAATGGCAGCTCTTATACATGCCACATGATCCTAGGCAAGTTATTTTGCCTATGTGATCTCTTGTTTCTGTTTCTTCATCTAAAAAATAGGGACAGTAATAGTACCAATTTCTTAGTGTTGTTTTAAGATCTAAATAAGCTAATATGTGTAAAGGGCTTGATATGTTGTTTGGCACATAGTGAGAGCTTAAGAGATGGTTACTCTTGCCCTACTAATACAGAGCAAGATAGAATTCGTAGCTGACACTAAGTCTCTTTCATCCTTGGATTCCCTTCTAGGTTTCTTCTGGGGTCAGGGCACATTTTCTTACAAGTATTGATATCCTTTAGCTCCTGCATAGGATATTGGCAGCTCCTTTTGGCAGCTTCAGTGGCATTGATTCTTCCTACACCAAACCTGGTTTATACTGGAGCTTCCTCAGAGTGGGTAGAGGAGGAAGGTGCGTAATGAACTGTGATACTCCATTACCCTGGATAAGACCCAGAGCATATGAAGAGCTAAAAGAGCCAGCTGGCTCCCCAGCAAGCCCTGGTTCTGCCAAAACCCACTGATTCCTGATGAGGAAGCAAAGAGGAAACACTGGTGCTGGGAAGAGAGAGGAGGGCATTTACCCCCAAGATTAGAAAGTTATTGGCTTAAGCAAATTGTGAGGACTGAAAGAGCTAATGACTGCTTTGAAATCCACTGAGAATGATTCTATTAATATCCATTGTATTAGTTTGTCATTTCTAATCTCTTGGGTACTGGGCCCTTGAACAGGATGAAAGCAAACTTTCTTGGCAATGATTTAGAGTCCCTGAACTGACTTCCGGATCATACTCACACACTGCATGCAAAACACTGTGCTAGGCTTCCTCCAAAATGATCAGACTTCCAGCTGGATTCAGAGTCCCTGAACTGACTTCCGGATCATACTCACACACTGCATGCAAAACACTGTGCTAGGCTTCCTCCAAAATGATCAGACTTCCACAGCTGGATTCCTAAAAAAAAAAAAAAAAAAAAAAAAGCTGATGCCACAAATGTTGCTGGTGAAAAACAAATCAATGTAGAGTTTATTTCTTTTCTTTTCCCTTTTTAAAAAGTTTATTAAGAATGAAAAGTCCTCTGCAGCTTGACTTTACTTGTTATTTTCCCAGATATTTAGTAGGAGATATTCATAGGCAAAGAAACTTTTTCCTGCCCAATGCAGTATTTTTCCTTCTGTCCTCACAAGACTATTGCTATGTGTGTCAGTTATAGAGAGTACCTCACCCTCCTTTCTTCAGAAAATGTTCCTTTTGCTTCTGATGAAAATAAAAATTCTCCTCCTAGTATACATGCAAATTCTAATGAGATTTTTTTTTTTTTTTTTTGTGGTATGCGGACCTCTCACTGTTGTGGCCTCTCCCGTTGCGGAGCACAGGCTCTGGGCGCGCAGGCTCAGCGGCCACGGCTCACGGGCCCAGCCGCTCCACGGCATGTGGGATCTTCCCGGACCGGGACACGAACCCGTGTCCCCTGCCTCAGCAGGCAGACTCTCAACCACTGCGCCACCAGGGAACCCATGAGATATGTTTTTGTTTCTGAAAAATATCACAAAGTAGATAGAAAATGTCGTGACATATTTTCACAATTACCAGAAATGCTCATATGAAGTAGCAGGCAGTTTTTGGAGTCACCAAGAAAGCTATATGCAATAAGTAATGTCCAAAATTATGACTTTGAACATTGTTGCTTTAATATATGCACTTGAGAATTATTTTATTTTATTTTCATGAGAATCCAACTTCAAAGAAATAGAACTAATCAAACCAGACAGGTCTTACCCATTGCAGTATTTAAAAGCACTTGTAGAGGCCCGGGGGTTGGGGGTAACAATAAAACAAAAATAAACAAATGGGACCTAATTAAACTTAAAAGCTTTTGCACAGCGAAGAAAACCATAAACAAGACAAAAAGACAACCCTCAGAATGGGAGAAAATATTTGCTAATGAAGCAACAGACAAGGATTAATCTCCAAAATATACAAACAGCTCATGAAGCTCAATTTCAAAAAAACAAACAACCCAATCAAAAGATGGGTGGAAGACCTAAATAGACATTTCTCCAAAGAAGACATAGAGATGGCCAAGAGACACATGCAAAGTTGCTCAACATCACTAATTATTAGAGAAATGCAGATCAAAACTACAAAATTACCTCACACTGGTCAGAATGGCCATCATCAAAAAATCTACAAACAATAAATCCTGGAGAGGGTGTGGAGAAAAGGGAACCCCCTTGCAGTGTTGGTGGGAATGTAAATTGATACAGCCACTATGGAGAACAGTATGGAGGTTCCTTAAAAAACTACAAGTAGAACTACCATGTGACCCAGCAATCCCACTACTGGGCATATACCCTGAGAAAACCATAGTTCAAAAAGACACACCCCAAGGTTCATTGCAGCACTATTTATAATAGCCAGGTCATGGAAGCAACCTAAATGTCCATTGAGATGAATGCATAAAGAAGACATGGTACATATATACAATGGAATATTACTCAGCCATAAAAAGGAACAAAACTGGGTCATTTGTAGAGATGTTGATGGACCTAGAGTCTGTCATGCAGAGTGAAGTCAGAAAGGGAAAAACAAATATTGTATATTAACGCATGTATGTGGAATCTAGAAAAATGTTACAGATGAACCTATTCACAGGGTAGGTATAGAGACACAGACGTAGGGAATGGATGGGTGGAAACAGAGCAGGGGGTGGGATGAATTGGGAGATTAGGATTGACGTATGTGCACCGCCATGTGTAAAACGGATAGCTAGTGGGAACTTGCTGTATAATGCAGGGAGCTCAGCTTGGTGCTCTGTGGTGATCTAGATGGATGGGGGGGCAGGGGTAGGGAGGTCCAAGAGGGAGGAGGTATATGTGTACATATAGCTGATTCACATCGTTGTACAGCAGAAACTAACACAACATTGTAAAGCATTAAATAAATAAATAAAATTAGAAAAATAAAAGGACTAGAAATTCATGAGCTCTGCTATCTTGATACTATTTGGTGATCTGCTCTCTTGTGATGTCATTCCCCACAATGACAAAAGGCAAGAAAATAAATGTGCTTTGACATTGTTCCAAAAAGTACTCAGGAGATAGTAAATATTTTTAGATGAGGTAGGTTGAGAAGATCGGCATTTTTCAAAGACTGATGTGTACCCCTCTGATTCTGGCAACACCACCATGCTTTGAATCCCATTTGGACTGGTTGGGAGGAAAATCATGGCTAAACAAAATATTCATCAGTTTCACCCCATTTAGCTTGGTGGACTGATGGAATCACCAGAAGGAGGTCATCTCAAAATCTTTTGCTGGATGAAATCATTGCATTTGAGATTTGGGGGCACATCCCATTTTCATGACTGTTTGAGGATATCTCAAGAGGCAGCACTGGGAGGTATTTGGACCGAGAATGATTGACAGTGTCTGTAAGTACTTATTATGTCAAGGCTTCAGCTCGTCGATTGATGGGAAATGATGTATAATAAATTAGAATGATCACACATCATTTCCCATCGATTGAAATGCCAAATCCTTGACGGGGTAATGAGTTATGGCCAATACCACTCACTGTCTTAGGGGGAGATTGATTGCATATCCCTTCATCGATGTGATCGAACAACTAAGAAATCCTAAGTACACATATAGCTCCCAAATTTTATCATTGTTCCAGTGCAGAGCATGAAGGTAGTGTTGCCTCAGGGAGCACTGTATAATGCCGTGTGGGTACTGGAACAAGGGTATTCTTCATCATCTGATGCAGTGAGAGACTCCTCACTCCCTGCAGAAATACAGATACATCCTAAGTGCAGTGAGACTCAATGAAGCACCATTAGCCATCCTAGCTACAACAGAACAAAATAGAAAGGCTCCCAGATCTCTTCACAGAAGCAAAAGGAGGAAGTTGACAGTAAGCTCAATGGAATGAATGTTAAGTATGCTCATGTACCAGTGGGTGGATGTTTTTTCCTTTTTCTCTTGTGTAACTTATTCTCAGTAAAATATGCTTTTCAATCTTTCCAGTGGGTAAGACCAATTCATGTTCCTCTTTGGTAAGAAAAGCTGTTCCTTCTCATCTCATAATTAAATATCAAAAATCACCAGCTGTGAAAACCTTTTATTTATTTAGATAGCCAACCTGTCTGTTTTTCCCACTGGAGGCAGGAAAGCTGGCATGATGCGTGAAATTCACATTCTTTGCTCCTCAGTCAACATTCAATGACTATTTCTAAGGTCTTTTTGGACTTGTTATATCTTCATGGACATTTTAAAGCTAAAGTAAATGAAAGCTTTCTAAAACTTCATTAATTCAATAAATGTTTTTTTGAGCAACCACTATGTGCAAGACATTGTGATAACCTTAAAAATATGTTATTGGGAAAAAATCCAACATGAAAATTCTATCTCAGTTAAGAAACAATAAAACTTTCATGATTAGAAAATATAAACTATTCCTCAGCTTTCTACATAAACTCAAGCATTTGGTTTCTTCATAGTTTGAAGGCCAGTAGACTAAATGCCCTATGAGGGTAAGGAATATTGTCTGCCATTAATTACTATATATTCAAAGCTAGAAAATCCTGGCACATGTCAGACATTCAGTAAAATATTCTCGAATGAATAAATTAATGAATGAGGTATTTGGAATTATAGATCCTTTTCAAATGCAGGTGACTTAATCCATGTTTTTAGAAATGTCCACTTTTATATTTACATTTTCTCCCTTGGGAGAATTATAGTGGCCTTTAGGAGGATTATGTCCAACATGGTTACATCAAATGTAGCTATTGAAGGAGGACAGGAATGGAGAGGGAAGCAGGCAGATAGAACTAACATTTAATGATTGCCGCCACATGCAGGCACCCTCTGGGGGGTTTATACAAGTTGTCTTACTTACAAGAATTGTGTGAAATAGGTACCATCCTCATTTTACAGATGTGAGACCTCAAGAGGTTAAGTAACTTTCTCAAGTTTACACAGATAGTGAGTAGAATTGTTGAGAGTCTAACCAATCTCAAGTCTGCAACTGACCTCTTACTGGGAACCATCAGAGTAGAATCAATGGCTTGAGGATTCCTGTGAGACACTCAAGATATCGCTGTTACAGATAAGGTAGGGGGATAAGAATAATGCAGGGTCGGGCTTCCCTGGTGGCGCAGTGGTTGAGAGTCTGCCTGCCGATGCAGGGGACGCGGGTTCGTGCCCTGGTCCGGGAAGATCCCACATGCCGCGGAGCGGCTGGGCCCGGGAGCCATGGCCGCTGAGCCTGCGCGTCTGGAGCCTGTGCTCTGCAACGGGAGAGGCCACAACAGTGAGAGGCTCGCGTACCGAATTAAAAAAAAAAAAAATTGAATAATGCAGGGTTCATTGTCTCCTGTCCATGCAAGGGATATACCGAAACCACAGCTACCACAACTACCTCTCAAATGATTCATTGAATGAAAAACATGGATTAGATTAATGAATACCCTATGAGACTTGTGAAACTCTCAGGAAGCTAAAACATCATAAGCACAATGCTTGACTCTCAGTATCACTTGTAGTCCAAAAAGAATGATTATTTACTTGATTCACTTTTTCTATAGTTACTGTAGATGAATAATATATTCCCTGCCCTCAGCAAATGGTCTGTAAACAAGTATTTATAAAGTAATGTAGGTGCTAGTGGAGGTAAAGGCAAATTGCTCTGGGAAACAGGACGTGGAGCAAGTGAGATTGTGTTTGGGCAGGGCGAGGAGTGGAGGGAGTAGGGAAGACCATGTAGATTAGCTTGTGTTTGAACACACTCTGAGAGGAAGAGGGGGAGTTCCCCTGAGAGGCAAGGAAGGAAGGGTTCCAGGCAAAGGGAACAGAATTTGCAAAGGCACAATGGCATATTTAGCAAGCTACGTGGCAAATTAGGAAACCGCAAAATATATAAAGTTAATGCCAGTATTTATGATTTCTTTTCTGGAAAAACAGAATTAGGTTGGGTCTGTAGTGCTAAAATAAGCAGACTCTAATGTGACACAATAATATTGGTACTCATAAGAGTCCTTTTACCTCCTCATACAACCAATTCAGTCACGAATATTAATTGGCGTTGATAGAAACAGCTGAGATGATGAGATTATCTGGACTATAGTCATTAATTTATTAGTACTTCTGAAAAGAGATTTATTTAGTAATAGTCACATCAGGCTGTAAAGAGTACTAAGGTTTAAGAGTGGCGTCATTGGTAATTGAAGAAGGAAAATGTCAATTTCTTTGACCTCTTCCTTTATTCAAGCAAGTGGAATATTGTATTAAAACACTAGTTCATCAGATAAGCACAATACAAGATAATAAGAAAACACTCAAAGAAAGATGATGTGTACCAAAGCAGACAGGGACCATTTCCATGAAATCAGGATCCTCAGTAGAGCATCATGGGGCAGCTATTCACCATTATGAATTCACTAGCAAGCTAGTCCTTGATTCTATCCTCAGGAAATCTAATCCTGGTAGAATTTGCAATATAATGTATACTTAATTGATTATACAATCAATTCCTAACTTTGAGTGGAGTTGAACTCTAAATGTTAATTTAAACTTATTTGTTTGTATTTTAAACACATTTTCCTATAGAAAGAATGCCATGTGTGATGTTAGGTTCAAAGGCTATTTATAAAGTCCTCTTGTACACATTATTGGAAACAAGAAGTATAACAATGATGGCAAATCTTATTTCAACTGCGTTTATTACACCTAACATTGTTTCTACAAAAATATGTATCTAAGCCCGACTTCTGAATACCAGGAACCACATTCCTCAGCAGTGATCTCTCCTGGAAAGGGTCCCTTCTTATTGTGTACCCTTAGTTTATCAACTCTTTTCCCTTCTATATTTGCATAGAAATAGAAGCTCATGTGGTCATCCTCTTGCTACATATTTTATATTAAGGGAAAAAAAAGACATTAACCTTCTTGGGGAGTAGAAGCTAGTTCTTCCTCCATCCACAGTTTATGGAATAGGTTGTTATCTAGGGAAAGCCTGTGCTGTTATAATGTTAATGCACAGGGTCACAGTGGTGTGTGTTCTACCACAACTACCCTTCGATTAGTTTGCTCAATGTATACATTCAATGTATTCTTAAAGGCAGAAATTGTTATATAACTGACAGTTGTATAGTGATTTGCAATGTACAAAGTACTTTCACAACATTTTTCCATTAACTGCCAACAATAACCCTGTAAATTAGGTGTTGTTATCCCATAATGGTAACTAAGACTCAGTGACGTGAAGTAATGTACCGAAAGACCCACCGCTATTAAATGACAGAGCTGTTATTCTAAGGAAGATTTTTTGATCCTCTAGTACAGTGCTCTATGATGTCAGACTGTCATAGCAAAATTTACACTGTCAAACGACTGAAGGTTGAGCACGCAAATGAAGTCAAAGCATTTGTACCAGTCTTTCTTTTAGAAAATGGAGGATCCTCCTCAGCATTAACTTGGGGTTTCTTTAAGTCCACCATTATGGAAACAATTGGATTTTCTGCCAAGAAACATTAAGGCTGATTTGACAAGGATGACGAGGCACTTTAAGGGTTGATTGACTGTTAGTACAAGGCTTTTAGAGCTTGCTAAAATTGCATAAATTATGTGAAAGAAATGGAACTATCTATGCAGAGTTTCAAACGAAAGCCTAGGACATAAAAAACAAATGGTAGGATGATCAGATATGTATATATTTATCCAATAATTCTCTGATTCCTACAGTATACAATTTCATTGGTTTTTCTACAACTTTCTATAGTTCTCACGCTCCGGGAATCATTGAGGTCTAAATTGATCAATGTGAAAAAATCATTCTGTGTTTATTGAAGGACTTCCAGAAAACCTACTTAGTTAAGACTCTTGTTGAGATATGTGTTTGCAACTCTGTCTTGGAAATTCTAATCTGAGGCAAATTTTGCCCATCTCTCACCATATTGGTAGGATGTGGCAACACCAGAAACCAACTGGAAACAAGATCTTTGAAGTTGACAGCATCTCTGCTGAAATCCTCGAGGTGAGTGATAGAAACTTCCATTATGAATCTATACTTAGTGAGGATCCATGGTGATAGAATTATTTCAAAATTGTTACAATTAAAAAAAAAATAAGGCAGAATTTTTTCTCCATCTTATTTTCAAAGGACGTATTGAACTATAGTGTACATTAGTGTAAATAATAGATTTTTCACTCTTCTACTGTTAAAGAAAGGAAAACAAATGAATTAAAAAATATAATATTTTATATGTGTCTTTTTTAATCTCATAAAACTCTGACTTTAAAATAATTTTTAAAGAAGATTCTTAACTGTGGACTTTCCCTAATCTTCACATTTAATTAATGATCATTTACATTAGAATCTTCTTTAGCCCTTTTAGGGATGAAATTCCAAGAATATGTTATCATCTAATCCTTATATTACTGCAATAATACGAGGCCATTGACAGCCTTAGTATTAGAAAAAATAGCCAAGAAATAACAAAGCCCATAGTTAGGGAAAATAACCAAGTAGATGGTCAACTCTTTAAATAGACTGATAGATAAGCCCACATCAGTTTCCAAATTGTATCACATTCATGATGCTAAGAGTTTTGGTGACTTGAAAACAGATTTTTCAGCTGCCCTTACTGAGTTAGGAGAAAATGTCACTGGTGCTCTAAGGTCTAGAAGACTAATTTTACATGATTAAGTACATATTAAATTAAACAGCTGTGACAGTTGAAACAAATGATGATGTTCTAGACTTTTCTAAACTGTTTCCGTCTTTTAGAAGATGTTCACAAACCATCACCTGAGCAAGTCTAGAATCCAAAGTTCTGATGTATCAGTCATTTGACATTTCTCTTCTATGATATGGTGCAACTAGAGGTTAAGAGCAGGGTTTCTCAATATTGTACTATTGACATTTTGGGCCAGATAATTCTTTGTTGTAGGGAGCTATCCTAGGCATTGTAGGCTGTTTAGCAGCATCCCTGGCGTCTACCCTTTAGATGTCAGTAGCTCTCTCATCCAAGTGGTGACAACCAAAAATGTCTCCCAACTTTGCCAAATGTCCCTTGGGTGGATGGGGGAGGGGGGGCCAGGCCTGGTTAAGAACCACTGAGGTGGAAGCAGAGACTTCTAGGGTTCCATTCCATTTTAGTTTTTTTAGATATTAAATTTGAAGGCGAATTGGCTAAATGACATGTCCTAGATCAAGCAATTGATTAGGAGTTGAGGTGGAACCCAAACCCAGATCTTATTGTTCCTACAATGTTCTTCCCATTGCAGCATATTATCTTTGAATATTGCTTGCGGAAGGAATATTCCACTGACCCACAAACACTAAAGTCATTACCCAGGAATATCCTGGGAGCATCGAGATGGTGGCCATCTGACTTGAGTCAGAAAGAGCACATTATTTATAGGAATGAAATAGAAATATTCAAAAAGCTTTATTTGCTGTTATAGTTTAGTCTTGCAGATACTTTGGGTGATGATAACTTAATAACATCAAACTATTCACACAGTATGCTTGAGGTTGTAACTGCAATGAGATCAATCTGTGCGAGTCTCTTGCCTTCTACCACCTTATTTGAGACATGAGTTTGTTGCAAGTGTCCTGACACTTTAATAGTTTATAATTAAAGTTAGACAAAATGTGCCTGGCAGGAACAATAAAGTAAAGACTGAATTAATAACCCAGGACCACTTATTATGTCAGGAAATATGTGCTTAAGCTGTGACAGTGGCTGTCCCCTTGGATTGGTCCCATTAGCCATCTCTGGTTTATCAAGGTAATAATGGAAGCCTCCTCCAATGAGAGATCACCAAGAAAGTACACTGTTGTGTAACCAGCTGTTTGAGGAACTGAAGAGAATAAAAAGAGGGTGAAAACAGATGGGACTTATTTTGCTTTTTCTACTCAGATATGAATATGTATACATATTATATTAGGGCATCTCTCCCACACATGTCCCTCTCTCCTGGGCACAATATATTAACCATTCATCACTTTCGTATATCAACTTCATCCAAAAAGTATGTATGCTCTTTCTTTATTAGATTTACCCTCTTCTTTACACCACTTTTTACTGAGCTCTTTGGTTAAAATGTATTAATTTTTCATAATACATTTTATAACTTATGCTGCATGGAAGGTGTTTTGTGTCAAGTATACATTTGTTGAAACAGAATTTACAGTGTGTGGTTAGCTAACAGTCCTACTAGGCTTCAATACAGGGAGGGTTCTAGATAGCTAAAGGTACTTTAGATTGTGCTGGTGTCAATCAGACTGGGTGCAAAAACTTTTAAAATAATTTAAAAAATCTTATGCATAAGGAATATCTATTCATTTTTGTCATTGGAAAATACAGAAAGAAGAAAAATAAAGAAATAAATAATAAAGAAAATAATAATTGTACATAGTCTCATCATCTGGAGATTATATATTAATGTCCCCTTCCCTCCCCTCCACACACACACGTGCATATATGTATGTATGTATACGTGTGTATATGTATATGTATGTCTGTATACATATGTATATATTTGGGATTATATGGTAAACACTATTTGCTACTGTTTTCACATTGTTACGTTTAGTTTTTTGTGTCCTTCATTATTCAAAAAATGTATTCTAATTGTATGGCGATATGCTAATTTATTTAAATATTCTTCATATTCTTGTTATTGAACTTTTGGTTCCAAATTTATCTGGCTATTTTAGTATAAAATATATAATACAATAGTAAATTGATGACACAATTGATTTTGTACCTTTGTTTTCCCCAGTTTATCATTTCCTAGATGTCAAATGTTGGGTCAAAGACCATAAACATTTATAGAACTCTTGATACATATTGCCAGCTTCTCCTCCAAATAGATTTGTCAATTTAAATTTCCACCAGAAATGTATGAGGAGATTTTTAATTTAAATGAAAAATGTAGTTGCTTAATAGGTGTCAACATTAAACAACCTAAGAATTTTTTAATCTGAATCCTCTCCCCACTTTTGGCACTATAGATATATTTTTTTTTAACATTAACTGCTTTTGATGAGAGGGCATGGATCAAAAATAAAAGAATTTGACATGGGCTACCAAAATAGTTTCCATTTTTAAAATAATAGAATCATTAAATATATATAAAGTATCAAATATGAAAGGGTGTTAGATATCACCTACTTCAACTTTTTCCTTTATTCAAAATTTAGTCATTTATTAAGCATTTATTATATGTCACTTCTGTAATCTTAAATCTAGTTGAGAAGACAAGAAAAGTGCATAATTAACTGTAATATAATTCCACAAATATAAAAACAATAGACAAAATACAATGGAAATATATGGGAGTGGGGAAATGTTTAACTTTTCTCTGGAGTATGGAACCAGGAAAATCTTTGTGGAAGAGGTGATTCCTAAAGAATGGATTTTTTTTTCAGGAGAGGGAAAAAAGGTTTCTGGGACAAAGCAGCATTGAATAGATATGAGGACATGAAATTATACACCTCGCTCAGATAACACTGGTAGTGAGGAACATAGAAGGCAGTAGCTGTAGTGTTAATACCAAATTTTCAATGTCGTGTTAAGAAGTTTAGTCTTATTCTGTAGTCAAAGACTAGCCATGGAAGATTTTTGAGCAGGGGACATGATTCTTTGTGTATCTATACTCAAGTTAGAAGAAACTGGATCCAAGATGGCTGACTGTTAGTGTTGCCCAAATGAGATGATAAGGGCTTGAACCATGTCAAGTGGTGGAAAGACTACACATGAGGGGATGGGGTAAAAGCCATATTGCATCAACCAATCCATCAACAAATGCTGATTGAGTGCAAGCTAGGTGCTGGAGAGTCAGAGAAGACTGAGATAGCAAGTTCACCCCCATGGAATTTCTATTTTTTTAAGGGAATTGGGCAATAAACAAGCAAATATTAAAGGAAAACTAATGATGATGAACACTATGGTCAGGGTACCATGAGGGTAAGGGGTAAGGGGGTCTTCTCAGTTAGGATGACATATAAGTTGCCACATGAAGGTTGAGAGAAAAAGACAGCCATGTGTAGAGCTAGAGTTCCCTCACTTGCAGAGGGATGAAAAGTGAGAAGGGCTGCAGGGAGAAACATTCTAAGGTAGAGTAGATAAATAATTGGAAAGGCTGTATAGGAGAGGGAATAATCATATAGACTTCAGAGTCAGATACCCTTGACTACAAATCCAGGTTCTTCTACTTACCCTATTGAGACTTCAGCTTCCCCTATAAAATGAGAATAATAACGCACACTTTAAAAAATTACTGTAAAGATTATATAATTTATGTAAAATTTAGCACATTGACTACAGATAGCAAATACTCAATGGAAAGTAGTTGCCATCATCATCATCATCATAATCACCACCATCAAGAAAAACAGGGAGAAGTGGGGCCCTTCAAGTTTCTTCTTTGGTGACTGAGAAGTGAGCTAAGCAGCGCAGAATAGAAGCATATTCGGGTATTCAGATAGTGAATCTGCTTTGAGAGGCCTATTGGAAATCCAGTGAAAATTTGGATCTAGAGGTCAGGGGAGAGGTCAGCATACATGGCATGTGGGAGTCATTGGCGTTGCCCAATAAAAATAGAAATAAAATATCAAGGTGAGAAAACTGGGAATACAGCCCTTCATGAGCATAATCATTTTTTTAAAGAAATATCTAATAGTTTGAAAAAAACATTTTTTAATGATTTGAAATCCACCTCCAATTTGTATCCACTGGCCCTGGTCAAACTTCATGGAAATACAAAGAATAAGAACAGTCACTGTTCCAAATCATAGCCTTTTAGATATTTGGAAAAAGGTGTGCTTGACTCCTCAGTCTTCATCTGGGAAAAATGGTCACAAATACTTTAGTCTTTCCTCAGATATTGGGGTTTTTATGTCCTCTCATCATTCAGATTGTTTTTTAGATGCAATTTAGTTTGCTCTTGCCCAGAACTGGCCCAATATTCCAAATGCGACTTGACCACTCTGTTAGTTTCTACCTATCATTTTTGTCTGTCAGGTTCTTTATAATTTTGCTTTTGTCATCTTGCAGATTAGTGATTCCTGCCAACTTTGTGTCATATGCCAATTTGACAAGTATGATTTCTAAATCTTTATCCAAGCTGTGAACTATTCCAGCTGTTGACTAGTAGGTGGATATGAAACCCTTGACTTCCTTCGAGAAGGGCAAGTTGTGCTTGAAAGTTAAGCTTTAAAGGGTTGCCTGAGAGTGAGC
This sequence comes from Lipotes vexillifer, assembly GCF_000442215.2. Classification (NCBI taxonomy): domain Eukaryota; kingdom Metazoa; phylum Chordata; class Mammalia; order Artiodactyla; family Lipotidae; genus Lipotes; species Lipotes vexillifer. Next base: position 1,812,941 of record NW_006790230.1, on the reverse strand, counting down.
ATAAAGAAACCAAAAAGAAGTTAAAAAAAAAAAAGGGAGATGGGGTAAAAACCCATAGACTGTGGGAGCTGTAAAATCTTAGGATGTCTTGGTGGGAGATATTTGGAGCCAACTCTATGTATTTCTCCTTGATGAGGCTGATGATGATAATGATGGTGATGGTAGTAATAATTATAATAATGGGTCACTAGCACCTATCATGGGTCAGTGTGATAAGCACTGAAACTCAATTCTCACAGAAACCTTATGAGGAAGCCTTATTATTATTTCTATCTCCTTTTTTTCAAATAAGGAACTTGAGCTTTACAATAATTAAATAATGTGCCCGGAGTCACACAAATAGGAAATGAATGAATCTGGGATTTGAATCCAGGCAGTATAATTCCAAAGACACTATACTCTATTGCTCTGTTTTATGACTAATAATTATTACTTTTTAGCCTGTGTTACTTTCAATACCAGTTACCTTTTATTTTTGTTCTATGTGGTACGTGGGCCTCTCACTGTTGTGGCCTCTCGCGTTGTGGAGCACAGGCTCCGGACACGCAGGCTCAGCGGCATGTGGGATCTTCCCGGACCAGGGCACGAACCCATGTCCCCTGCATCAGCAGGCGGACTCTCAACCACTGCGCCACCAGGGAAGCCCCCAGTTACCTTTATTTTAACGGATATTTTTCACAAGAAACAAACATATTAGTACTGGATACATAAAAGTGATTAGAAAAGAAAGCGAGGTTAGGATAAAGATTCGGAGCAGCTGGCTTGGCTCACTCACCAGCTAAGTCATTCTTGCAACCTACCGATCTCACAGTGCACATGAGCAAAATTAAGATAAATAACCACTTCATGAGCATTCAGAATAAGTCTTGAAGAGTCAAAAATTAAATATATAATTATCAAGGAACTAATGTCTCCATTTTGGGGGAAAGGGAAGAAATTTAAGTTACAAAGACTTTTGCCTTACAAAATTCTTCTTAGTCCTCATGTTTATGTATTAAGATTTGGATGGCTGAGGCAAAATCATCAGTATTTCCAATGGCCATCAAACTTGAACAGGGGATATAATCCATTAACAAATATTCTATTTGATTGTATGAATAGAGTCCAAGAAACGCTCAATATGTACTTGAAGATTTAGTGTTGAAATGGTTCTATTGACTTATTTAAATGAGTTACCCACAAAATTTAGAGGAAATTTTTGTAAAGAGAAACTGTAGAAACCAGAAACTTCTATTAATACAGGTCATTCCATTTTGCTACATAAATAATTAAATGTATATGTATCTTATAAGTGTCAGTACTCAAATTAGAGAGAATTTTCCAAGTTCTTTTCAGATTGATACAATATTTTGTTGAACAAAAGGAGAAACAAGCGATGATCCAGTGTTTTTTAAAAACTCTGGTGAACTGAAGAGAATATGACATTTAAAATGCACATCTAAAAGCTTCTAGGTGGAATTTAAATAACTTCATTATTTTACCTTTTCCTTCAAACAACCCCAAATATTCTGACTATGCTGTGGACCAATCACTTGACCAGTTTTCTACATAATTAAAATCATATGCCTTCAAAACTATTAGTAAGGGGAACACTTCACTTCTGAGATTCCTTCCTAGCTGTATATTTTAATAGTTGTGTAACTTAAAAATGACCAGGTAAAAGTTTTTTTCTTGTCTTTAAATTGCTTTGCCAAGGTTCAGCTTTGAGCACATTTTTTGACTGATTTATTAAACCTGGAAACTAGAAGTTTATAATGGAAATTCTCATAAAGCCTTAATTCCAGCATTGCTAGCAGGTACTCTAAAGAATGGGAATACTGATGGACCCTCAGATGAGGCATTTCTAGAACACAACCTGAGGAATTTGGTCACGTGTTCATTTAGTTATTTTTAGGTGAATAATCTTCAACCATTCTAGCAGAAATTTTTGTTCTGTTGACAAATAGGAAGCATGTAGTAGTCTGGCTATGAATCATACCTTCCCTTGTCATTATTAATTTTAAGGACACATTAAAAGAAGCTTCCTCCATAACATTGCACTCTGGGAATAGAAAAAAAAAATGTGTGCTTATCTTTCAGGCTGACTGAGGAGATTTATTGCAAATAAAATGATTCCAAATTGACTAGGGAGATTTATTAGAAATGAAATTATTAGAAATCCCAGTTCCTTTTTAAGATATTTAGAAATTATACTTAAGTGGAACATTTTTGCTTTAGTTTCAGAAATACAAACTTCTGGCATTGCTCATCATTAGGATTTTTCCCCACAGGCTTTGGCTTTATTAGCAGCTTAAGAGTATATTTAGCGCTGTCATATGTGAAATCTCTTCACTCTGTTAAACTAATATGGGATAAAATGTCTTGTTTTACAGTGTTACTCATTCATTATATAAAAATGAAAGCAACCACTTCAGTGTGGATCCAGAGCTACTAACTATTTTTATGACAAAAGAAAGGTGACAATACATATCCCGTAGGCACATGAGAGTATTACATGAGTCATTAGTATAATTGATATCCATAGAAAGAGTG
>NW_006790230.1:1782354-1810298 GCF_000442215.2 Lipotes vexillifer | reverse complement strand
AAGAGTGTTTTATCCAACATGATTAAAATGCACACTACATTATGTAGGTTCCAGCGTTCCAGCTGCTATGTTGTAATCTTTCCTTTGTTAGGTATCTGGTGAAAAATAAAATTATCCTCGATAAAAGGATAATCTCCTACTACTTAAGGCTGTGAGAATGTGAGACAGTTGCATGCCTTGTGCTTCAACCATTTACATGTGATTTTTGCCTGTGTGTTGTGTTTGTTTCAGATTCTTCAACCACAGAGACAAGGAGAAAAGGCCTCCTTAAGAAAAGACATCTTTCCTGATGGACTAGGAAAAAGCCTGGGTTATAATTCTATGCCTTTGTTTTAAATTCTTCTTTTTGGGTCCACCTTCAAATGCCTACAGTAGTGGGGCCCATGAGTAAAACAAATCATAGAGCCTAAAATTTTAAATTGGCTTCAAGTTGAGAGTAATATCTTAAAGGCAAATGAATCATATAATTGTTTTAAAAAAGTGTCTCTGCACACAATACACACATTGACTGATTCATTCATTTTAAAGGTATTTATTGATTACCTACTCTGTACTAAGTGCTTAGTCAGGTGCTGGGGACCCATAGAACTACATGTCCATGGATTTCATTTTAAATAGTGAATCAGGAGGGAAAAACAGGTGGATATCAAGCAAGCCTGGTTTTCCCTGTTTAGTCCTCAGAATCATGCATTATTGAATCATAGAGCTAGAACAACAGATGACATTATGTTGGCATAATGTTCATCTCAAAGAAGTGAAAGCAGAGTATATACGCTACTAGCCCAACACCTATATAGCATCTCTGAGTTACTGTCATTTTTTTCCTTTTTGCATTTATTTGTGAAAGTAGCAACGCTAAAATCTGAGAAAAAGGTCACATGCTAAGGATACTGTGAGATATACAGGAAAGTGAAGTCAGTTGCAAAAGAAGGAATATGTCTAATTCTTAATTATGTGCCTTATCTGCAAGGGCAAAGAGGTCTGTTGGAAGCTGCCCCGGTAATTAGAAGTTCCACTTTATTCACTCCAACTGACCTACAGTATTGTTGAGAAGAACAAATGAAATAAAATATGTGAAACTTCTTTGTAAACAAACCATAAAGTGCTTCCTAGATTTGTGACATCATTGTAATTTTTGTTGACTACCTTCTGTAAGTTGCAGGCCTTATCTATAAATAGGGGAGAGCACTTTGGCTGCCCATCAAAGTTATAAATACACTTCAAGTGGGATGAGATATCAGCTGTTTTTGAGGATCCTGGATACCAAGAAACGTCAAAATGATTATCTAAAAATTATGTAAGCAAATGAGTTGCTCAGCAAATCCACATTCTTGTCTGTCTTTGATAGTGTAGTATAGATAGTAAGGCATCAATATTTGAGAAAGCAAATTATCCTTTAAGTACAGGACAGTGAAAAATAAGAGGCAATATTAGATTAACCACATACCTAGGTAAAAACTTTGTAGGATGAAATAATGATGGACCAAACATATACTAGGGAGACTGATTTATCGTTACCTGCTCCTCATTTGTCTGTACTTGACTGAATGCTTTCATCTGTGAGTAATAAACTAATGTCACGGTATAGAGTCTTGCTTCCCAAGATGGTCAGATTCCATTAGGTTGTGACTTGGCATTATTACTTCTACATGGTCACCTCCCCATATTATTCTTTTCACAATGCTGTAATTTGCTGGTGCATCCTCCAGCCTCACCCCAGCATTAGCTCTCAACTTTTCCTTCTAATGTCATCTATGTCATTTGCAGTCCCAGAATAGACTAACTTGTTTTCCTTACCAGTATTCTAAAAAGGGACTTCATCCCACCTATTATTTCTTCATCATTGTTCACAGTAATTTTGTGTTATTGCTGTTGTATGCTGGTCCACACGATGTCTTCTTGCACCTTGGGATAAGTGAGATTTCCTGGGAGCAGATTTCAGAATTTTCTATACAGCCCCCTTATTACAAAGATTCAGACATGCTGCAGTCTTATAAAAGTTTCAGTAATGAGATTGTGATTCTAATACAACATAAATATTATTATTTTTAGCTAGAGTAATAACAATAGGTGAGGATAATAATAAAGACCTGGCATGGTCTTTTCCTCAGAGTGTTCAGTGTTTCCACTGGCACAATTGGTGATATGGTTTAGTATACCAAGAAGATACGTGATGGTTCAGGAGCTATTATCAACCTCTGTTAGAGCCTTTTCAAATCCAGTGCTTATTGTGTATGTTATGAATAAGAGACCACAGAAATTATGCATGCGGGGCTTAATTCTCATCTTGCTCTGGACCCCCATGGACCTCTCTTTGAAGTCAATAGGAGCTCAGCAGGGGGTGGAGCAAGATGAGAATTTGGAAAAGGAACGTGAAGAAAAAGGGATAATTTTCCCCGACCATATCATCATTTGGTGTGTGTTAAATGCTCACACAGTGCCTAACCCCGATTCCTTTTTACTTCAGTCTCAATAAAATGGCAGGACAGATTTTTCTGTGTGTGTCTATGTGTGTATGTGCTGTCGGTCATTTTCAGTGGGAAGAGAATTGGATAACTTCAATTACTCTCCTGTAAGCTGTTATTATTGAACTGAGCCAGAAGTGCTTTATTTTCAATAAAGAAATATGCACATAATACAACTTTCATGCAAATTCAGGTGCTATAGATTTTCGAAGATTTTCCAGAAAGGACATTTTCCACTGGCCCAAATAATTAACAACTCGTCTTTGTCCCCTTGCTTTCCCTCAACTAATTCTTATTTTGTCTACTGTGGGATGCCATCACAAATGTGTGCTCTCCCAGGACAGCACTGCTTGAAATCAACAATGCAGTTTTTGTTTCTGCATTCTAATACCCACTGCCCTCTCAGGATTTGAATTGTTTGGTACACACAATGGTAAATTAATGTCTAGAGGGGAACTTTGAAAAACAACATGCCCGTAAGCTAGATGTCACCCCTTCCACATTCAAGGGGATGCCCACCCTTTGTCAAATTGGCACATGCCTTTTGAATAGGGCCTGCCCTCAGAAACTTGGCTTTCAAGATAAAGCTCACTTAAATCACACCCTTTTCTTTCAGGAGGAAACCAAACTCCATCAGAATTTCACACCTTGATGTGTGTTGATGAAATGTCCTGTAACTTAAGACTATTAATATTCATGGGACATCTAACATAATTCACGATGGTTTGTAATATATGGTAGTAAACAGTATCATTTACACTGAACCTTAAAAATATTGACAAAGACAAGTTCTTAAACACTGATGAAACCTTGTATTATGTGTTATGATTTCTTGGTCTTATACTTGGTGCAGTTTTTCAATTAACTGCTCTGTATTCAGAGCAATTATTCATTTATTATAGTCAGTTTAGATACGGTAAAGATTAGAGGAGTAAAACAAATCATTTTAGTGACACTGGCTAGTGATTCATTGTTATTATTCTGATTTTTATTTATTTATTTTTTTATTTGGCTCTTGCATGACAGGATTTATAGTACCTACTTTTGAATGCTGTCTTTTTCCTTCTCAGTCTCTATTTTTATGGTTTTAAATAAGCAAAAACAGCCATAAGATTTGAACTGGAGTTACCTATCTGATTTATCAAACGATAGATACATGTGTAGAAATACTAATTCACCACACACAAACATTTTTTAAATTATTTTTTGGACTGTGAGAAGATTTTCTCAGTTATATGAAATAAGTATCTGGTCTTTTTAAAGTGTGAAGATTCCCAGAAGTGTTGAAGAAGAGTTGAATTTATGTAGTACATAAACGAGGCATCAAGATATGAAAAATCTTTTAAGAAATAACACACACTTTTGAATGCCAGTAAACCAAGGTAGCCACACATATTAGACGTTTAGACGGTAATGATATAGAGCACAATGCTTTCCATCAACCTTGCTGTGTGGCTTTTCCAGTGTAGTGCAACGACGTGCCCTGTAATATGTCATTTTGCTTCTAAAGGGGTTTACATGCTTCTGAAAGTGACTTAGATTTTGGCACAGTTTATTTTATGCATTATGCATAAAAGTTGTCATCAGGATTTAACAAAGCATTTTGCACAGAAAGATTAGAAATAAAATCTCTGTACACCAAAATGATTTGGATGGTTTTGCTAAATGGTGTGAACTTAAAAAAAAATTAGCATGTATCTTAGCCCTTTCTCAGATTTCAAAAGATGAAAAAGCTCTACAGTGAAGAGAATTTTAATGTACAGTACTGGAGCACAGCTCATCAATGCTATTTTGTTTCCCTTTCACCTAGTATTTTCCTGTTTATTGGTGATAACATTAACAATTCCATATCCAATGGAATTATGATGACATTTAGACAAGGAATTGCTGGGTTCAATAATATGTGTGAGGCATTTCCTACTTGAGAAATGAGGGTATTGAAAGAGGCAACCTATTCCATATGTGTGGATTTGAAGACATAGGACCCTTGATGAGGTAAAACAGTATTTGTGGGTGAAGAGAAGAAATTGACTGGGAAAACTGATAGAAGGAAGAAAATGTTTGGATTTTAAGTTAAAATAACCATTTTGCAATGTTCTCTGTATCTTAACACTTTTTAAAGCTAGACACGTATTTCCTTCTCCTTCATGATTTAAATGAAGAATGAAGTTCTACAGGATTGAAAAGATCTATTTTCCTGTACAACTAAGCTTCTCTGAGGACAGTACTGAAGAATTCTGTTTTTAAAGGCATATGGAGAAAGAGTAATATATATATTTTTCCTTAAACAAGAAATGGACTAGTTGTGTCTTGAAACTTAAGCCTTGAAATAAATGTCTCTTCTGAAGTTAAATTGAGTGTCCTGACTTCCAGTCTCTCTCCCTATGCTCCCAGGGTCATGTCCAATTGTGGTTGTTCTTTTTATGTGTGTATCTTTATAAGAATAGTCATTCCACCAGCGGCATTATTGAGGCTATTTCTGGTAGCTGTTGATACATACATGCTAATGGACTGATAGCTTCACACCATGAGTAGATTGAAGTCCTTGCTTTTTATTGCTATTTTTGGAGGTATCACTACTGCAGAATTTAGGGTGCAGTCCTTAGAAATCCACTTTTTTTTTTTTTTGGTAACCACACAGCAGCGCTCCTTGGAGTGCTCCTGCAAATAACAATTGGATGAGTCAACTGTGAGCAATACCCACAGAAACCCAGAGATCTTGCTCATTCCCTGTCACCAGAGGGTCTTAAGAGTGTTGTTTCAGGTAGCAGTTAGCATTCTGTTAGTGATGTCATTGCATACTATTTTTTTTAACTGTACAGACTTCAGGGAATTTTTCACCACTGAGAAATTTTTTAAAAATACGTATATAACTTGCTCTTTTATTTTTGGTTCCTCACTTCCAGGAAAGTTAATTGGAACTGATTGGTTTTATTTGCTTACTTACCAAGTAGCACAAAGCTGGAAATGAATGAAGAAACATTAGCTTTCTACTGTCTGCATTATTATTTTATTTTATTTTTTTTTTTGTGGTACGTGGGCCTCTCACTGTTGTGGCCTCTCCCGTTGCGGAGCACAGGCTCCAGAAGCGCAAGCTCAGCGTCCATGGCTCACGGGCCCAGCCGCTCCGTGGCATGTGGGATCTTCCCGGACCGGGGCACGAACCCGTGTCCCCTGCATCAGCAGGCAGACTCTCAACCACTGCGCCACCAGGGAAGCCCTGCATTAGTTTTTTAACTCTATTCTTCTCAGCTTGTCTTTTATCCACAAACCATTTTTTTTTTTTTTTTTTTTTTGAAGAACAGCAGTGCCTGGATAAAATGAGAAAATTGAGTTGAAGGATCATAATCATAATAATAATGCGTTACACTTGCATAGATCTTTAAAATTTTTTCAAGTATATTCATTTCTACTATAATTGGATTCCCATAACAGCTCTTTAAAATAGGAAGGAAGGAAAAGAATATTTACTGAATATCTTCCGTACAAAGTACATTCACCACATTATCTCATTTAATCCTTGTTATGGCGCTGATGAAGTAAAAATTATTTTTCCCAATTTCAGAGGAAATAATGGCTAACAGTGTGATTTGTCCAGACTTTTATAGTCAGAAAGTGGAGGGTCCTGGGTTTGAACCCTGCTCATGTGGCTCCCAAACTTAGTTCTGTCCCTTTCACAGAGGTGAGTTGGGTCAGATTATTATCTAATTTTTGGTCGTTAAGTTTGAGATGAGTATAAGTGATTCTCTTGTAGTTGTTCATCTAAGTTAATACCTTCAGCCAAAACTGGAGGCATTTTTTAATTTAATTTGTTTTCCAGGCTTGCATACTTTCTGTTACTTTTACCTGCCTCTGACGATCCATCAGAAGTTGATGATGATTTCCTGTCCAGATTGATTACTCAGTTTCTCAGTAAATGGGGCACCCCTCACTGCTTGAGGGCCCCTTAACTGGCTACCACCGAGACAGTGAAAGAGAGACGGAATCAGCAGTGGAGGAGGTGAGACTCAGCCTGGATTATGCTTTGTCTTTGCTTCTGTGGGTTTACGGATTGCATTATTGCAGGTTGGGTTTTATGTTCAATACCAATTTGAGTCAATGTTGCATTGCAGCATAGCATAGTTAATATTTTTGGGGAGTGCTGCCTGTAAAAATCAGATCAATACAATTAAACTTTAAGCCAGTGATTTTAATGTGAATATCTTAATACTTGGCACCAGAGTTAATATTTAAAATCTGATATATTGGAAAGAATAAATATCTTAGGGGAGTACTAGTGGGAAAAGGGTTGAAATCAGGTAAACCTGATTTGGATAATAATCAGCCAGTCAATTAGTTTATACACAGAGACTGGTATAAGACTGTATTCAGTCCCTCTCAGGTGCCTCGGAGATGTCACTGGCCATTACATTACAATAACACCTTCTAGTATTCAAAGCACTGCCACACACGTTATTTCATGCTTGAGGTGCAAGGACAGCAGATCATTTGACTCCTAATATTCTCTTCTTTTTAGCTTTCCTGAATGGTGGATGCAACTAATGAGCTCTAGCACTAACTTTCAAGGATATCTTCCTATCTGATGCTGACACCAACTAGAAAAAAAAACTTCAAAGAAGCCCATTTACTAGAGAGGTATGTTTTCTCCATTCTACTTACCTCAAAGGTGTCTGTCTCAAGAGTTTGCAGAGACCTTTTATAGGAGGTAGGGTTTGAAGGAGCTTCTGAATGAAGAAGAAAGTGAGATGAGATGCTTTCTGGACAAATAAATGATTCCCCATATTTTCTATATCTTGCTTATACCACATTGCGCCATCTTTGTATCTCCCACTGTACATTGCTCAGGACCTCCCTTGGTCACATTCTCTGGTTTTCTTTCCACACTTGGCTCCTACGGCTTAAGTCAGGGCTTCACCACTTCTTGCTTAGGCTAGTGCAATAGCTTTCTGACTGGTCCTTCTTACCCAGTTGCTCGTGTGAATGCCAGATCCCCTTCTGAAATTTAGATAGACATTGCTTCCTGACAAAAATATGCAATGGGTTCTTATGCCTCGAGAATGAAGTTAAGAGTTCTTGGTCTGGCTTTCAAAGTCTTCATGATTAATAACATCTTTGGGGCACAGTACGGAAGCACTGATAAGGGTGCATGTTCAGAGGCTAAAGAGCTCTACAACTTAAATGTGTGACATTGGCAATACTTAACTTCTCTAAGCCTTGGACTTGTCATTGCGGTCAGAATAAAGTGAGAAGGCTCTGAGCATAGTGCCCGCTCCCTCAGTTAATGTTATTCACCTATACTCTAGTCAAATCTCTCTACTCACCATTCAACATAGTTTGGGTATTAAACATGTGATAAGGGGAGTTCCTTGGTGGTCCAGTGGTTAGGACTCCACGCTCTCACTGGCAGCGCCAGGGTTCAATCCCTGGTAGGGGAACCAAGATCTGGCAAGCTGCACAGTGCAGCCAAACCAGCAAACAACAACAAAAAATGTGATGGGTATTGTGCTAAATACTTTTGATGCTCTATCTCACTTTTTTTAGCAGTACACGGGCCTCTCACTGTTGTGGCCTCTCCCGTTGCGGAGCACAGGCTCCGGACGTGTAGGTTTAGCGGCCATGGCTCACGGGCCCAGCAGCTCTGCAGCATGTGGGATCTTCCCAGACTGGGGCCCGAACCCGTGTCCCCTGCATCGGCAGGCAGACTCTCAACCACTGCACCACAAGGCAAGCCCTCTATCTCACTTAATACTCAAAGTAATAAGGTAGGTATTTGTATTATGACCATTATACAGATAAAGAAACTTGGGTTCAGAGAAGTTAGGCAGCTTGACTAAGGTCATACAACTAGTTGACAGAATCAGAATTAGAACCCAGATCTCTGTGACTCCAGACCCTAATCCCTAATGTAGAGTACTTTTCCATTCAGGCTTCTTGCTTTGCCCGTGCAAAACCTAGAATGTTCTTGTCCCATTTCTTGTCTATGAACATTATATACTTCAAAGGCCAGGTCAAATAAGACCTTGAAGAGAGCAGAGATGACAGCAGAGTTAGAGAAGTGAAAGAGGTAATAGGAGTAAACGTGGCTGTCAAAGAGCAGACAGAATGTGTCAAAGCATTAATTTCTTATATTTATCTTAATAGCATTTTGAATTAAAGTTGTCTCATGAGTATCTGTGTTCTTTGAAAATGGTAAACTTTTTGAGGACCCCAGTCTATAGTGTATTGCTGTGTGTATTCTTATGCTCAATATACAGAGAATCAGCTCCTTGAGAACCTATGCAGAAACCCCCTTTCCCAGGGACAAGCAACTCTCATAGTCTGGAATGCCAAGATGTAGGGAGATGTTAAGAAATTATTTTTTAAGTGAAACTATGGTTTATGTTACACGGGGTCCCAGTTGGCAGTGGAAGAGGGCCAGCCAGGCAGACCATAGCTGAGAGACTGAGAATGATTTGGGAGCCTAGGGTAATTGAGGTTGGTGGAGGCACGGCAGACAGAGCAAACTTTATTGGGTGTCAGAGGGGCTCGAGAATTTGGAAGGTAATCACCAGAGGCCGGGTAGAAAATAAATTAAGTGCATCAAAAATTATTTTGGGGTCTATGAATTTTTAGATATTTCAAAGTTATTCTCACGTGAAAACTTTGGAACTGCTATTAGTGAAAAGAACCCTAGTCCTAGTTTATAGTCTCAGCAAGGGTACCATTGGTTTGTCACTAAATAGATCTAACTTTTACTTCTCATATCTGCACAATATGATTATTAAAAGACTGTCCTGGCTTATCTCACAGAGTTATGGTGAAACTCAAATAGAAAGGAATATGTAAGGGGATTGAAATTTGAAAAGTAATTTTATGGTTTTCCAAGGTGTCTTCACAGGTCTACCAGGTATTGCTGTTCTTATTAATGGAGAATAGGGCAACAGCCTGCCTTCGAGTAGCTTTTTGTTGAGTTGAGATATGGCACTCACACACTTAAGAAGGCAAGATCATAGGGCTGTAACAGGAATTCAGAGGACAGAGAGTTCACAGAAAAAGCAAGACTGTCAAAGAAACTTCAGATGGAAGACGAGACTGGAGCTAGCTTTGAAGAATGCATTGCAACTAAGTAGTTAGAAAGGAGGGGTGATGTGTCCCAAGCTGTGAAGAACATTGGCAGGACAGATGTAGACAAGACTATTTAAAGGAAAGAGCCTGTATCAGTGAAGTTGGAATGGGGAGAGGCTGGGGAGTCTTTGGGGATCAGGTGCCCATTTCTGTGATGAAGCACTGATATACTTGGAGCTCATTTCCTCTTACATGAGCACAGCCTAGAGGCCTCAGCATGGGTCCCCAAAGAAATTTAATTTATTCTCTTCTCCTTTGTTACATTCTCTTGGAAATTTTGTCAGGAGAAAAATTAGTACTATATATTTTCTAAAGCTGGAAGCTTAAGTTCTATCAACTTAGTGTTTGGTGCAAAGAAAAAGATGGTATGAATATTTGATATGAGGCCAAAAAGAGGTCTTACAGATTAAGTATTATGGAGAGCTTAAAGCTCTCTGAAAACTAATTTGTGAAGGCCTTATTAAATTGTCGTAAGAGTCCTCATTGTTCTTATTCTATTGTGAGTCTTGAGCTGCAATTTGGAAAAGTACGGGGCAGGGCAATTATACAAATAATAATCATTGATTCAAGCTTTTTAATGGTAAAAAGATGACTTATTCTCTGAAGAAGTGAACAGGCAACATTTTCTCATTGCTGTTAATTATAATTTAAGACAGACTCAATTTTGTATTAGTCACAGATGTTTCATTTCTCAGTTCATATATAATGTGGTACATGGAATATCTCCAAAGAGATTTTAGAAGTGTTTGCAGTCTTGTCCATCTCTTTACCACTTGGTGTGGTCTTTTCCAAAACTCATGACATTTGGAAAGAAACTTAGAGAAGTTTTGAAGACATTTTCAAGACATTTTGCTTTCAATGATCTCTAAAAATATTCCTATTGAAAGTGAAAATTGGGAACATGCTCAGAAAAACAAAATCAAAATGTATATTGTGTCTTTGGAAAGCCTGGTTTCGGGAGCGGCTGGGCTGTGTTCCAGTTGTGCTGGGGTGCGGGTAGGCACACAAATGCATGATTTCTGAATTGATGTTAGTCATAGAAACCTTTAAGAAACTCCAGTGTTCTTATTGCTATGAAGCAAAAATGTATTTCAAATAATTAGACCAAGCAGCTAGTTCCCAAATTACTCCACTGTGGATTGTTCTAACCAGGGAGAATTTATCAGTAGGAAAAATCACTCATGAAATTGTGATAGGTTTGGGAATGTTCCAAGACATTGGTGGGTTTAGAATGCAAACCCTTGCTGAGGCTGGGAAACTTGGGTTGTGTCAGAAGATAGTTGAAAATTGAAACTTAACCTGAACATCAAATCAGCCATGAAGACTGAAATACAGTAACACCTGTATTTTCTGCTGTAGTTGTATGATGCTGCTTGGAAAATAAAATAAAATTCAGAAGCACAGTACAGCGAATTTTTCTTGGGTTATACTGATAAAAGTTGGAGCTGCATGCTATATGCCAAATCTTTCTAAAACATAATCAAATAGTTTTATTTTAAGAGGAGCATTTATGAAAACTTTTTTGGGTAAGAATAGTATAATTGTGGTACTTTACAAATATGTGATGAATTCATTATGGGCACATGCATGCAAAGTTCTTTAAATATCATCCTTTTTCATTTTTAATCTTTATTATATACATTAACTTTTCCCCAAAGGAAAGGCATATGAATTTGTATATTTAAAATTTGTATATTTTGAGAGTTCACATCATTCTCTAAAATCCATCTGTGATATTCAGAGTCGGTGAAGTTCAGGCAGTTAAACTTTGGAATAAACTTCTTGCACAGTTTTTCCTTGATCCTTGGAGTCTTTCTCTCCAAGGCTGGAAGAGGGGGTGGTAGGAGGAAATTCATTTTCGTAAATTCTTCAGTAATGAATTTACTTTTATAAAGTTCTAAATCGTAATTGGAAATCCTGATTTTTGGTTCTCAACTTTGGAAATTCCCTGGGTGAAATCTGAAACTAGTCTCCATAGATGGAGGGTAAGGGGAGACAGAAGAAAGAGGCAGACCACTCCACCTGGGTAGGTGGCAGTTTTGATAAGCCAGAGAACTTGCATATGAGGCTTGGCTTGGGTGGCTGCTAGATGAGTAGATCTCCACACCCACCAGCCAGAATCTAAAAAGTTTATATAGAGGTCTTAACACGGTTCAGTCATGTATACTGTCCAGATGGTTTCAACAATAGTTTACTCTCCCAAGGCTGCATCCTTGAAACGGCTCCTACTGTAGGAACCGTGGACAGGATCTACATCCCAAGGACAGGGCAGAGGGTGAGAAGCCTTCAGCTACCTGGGTCCAGTTTGTAGGTCAACCTGTGGTCACTTCCTTTAGGTAACCTCTTCCAACACTGATACTGTTGGAGAAAAAACGAGACAGATGACAGAGGCTGGGAAAGGAGGGAGGAGCAGGATAAAATATATATTTTTCTTAAAAATTAAAAAGATTGTAGAAAAGATTAAATGGAAGATCATTACAATTAAGTGTTTATCAGGTGTGTACATCTGGTCCAGAAATAACATTTTCCTCCCACTTGTGAATGGCGAGTGTATATTGTTTGGTACACTGTTTCTTCAGCAGTGAACATCCAGTGTTTATAGCAAAAGTACTGGGCTGGGAGCTAAAAGGTCCACATTTTTTTCTTAGCATTGTTTTCACCTTTTTGGGGGGTAAAAACCCTTTATATTTCCATTCTTTCCTCCTCAGACTATAGAATACAGCAACACTGCACTGACTTCTTTGCAGGGATTACTAAGCCTGTATCTGTGAATTTTTCAAAGAGACTTAACTTTAAGGTAATGGAAGCAGTGGGGCGGGGAGGGGGATTGTGAAGTTCTTGACTGGAGGCTTCAGTATCAAGTAGATAAGAATGACAGAGCAATCATCGCATTCATCTTACTGAGAAAGGAATGCCCCTCCAGCTCACAGTAGCTCTTGACTAAGAGGACATCTGAGACACCTACTTTTCCAAGACAGCAAGTCAAGTTTAAAGCCAGGCACAGTTCAAAGTCCAAGAAGTGTTGCCTGCTACCAAATTCAAGCCTTTCATGTGGCTTTGCAGGATGCTGAACTTGTGTGGTATCTAGCACCCTATGGATAACCATGGGAGGTTTGGTGATTTGGTATTGGGATGCTCCATTTCAGAGCTTCTGGAAGGGCAAAGATTCTGAACACTGAGTGGAATCTTGTTGTTTAAAGAGCCCAGTGCAGTGGAGAACATAGTCAACCATCTCTAAGATGGGATGGTGTGCACATCCTTCAGTCTTAGCGAGGTTGTCAGAGAAATTTTCTGGGGTCCCCTTCACAGCCATTCTCATCTCTCAGTGGATCCAGCGTGTGAGTTCTCAGCAGAGGCACAGTTGTTTTGGAGGCATACCTTCCCTCACTGCTCAGCTTTTAAAAACTTTCCAGGGCTTCCCTGGTGGCGCAGTGGTTGAGAGTCCGCCTGCCGATGCAGGGGACACTGGTTCGTGCCCCGGTCCGGGAAGATCCCACATGCCGCTTAGCGGCTGGGCCCGTGAGCCATGGCCGCTGAGCCTGCGCGTCCCGAGCCTGTGCTCTGCAACGGGAGAGGCCACAACAGTGAGAGGCCCGCGTACCGAAAAAACAAAAAACAAAAAACAAAAAAACAAAAACCTTTCCATTCCTTCAAGCTGTCTTCCTAGCTTTACACATATATCTATTTGTTTAGGAGAAAAAAGAGGGAAGTGGAGTGACTTTCAGAAGCAATGTTTGCTTGCTCAATATGGTAAAATGACATTTAAAGAACATTTTAGATTAATATTTTTTTTCCTCTGAAGTTTCATAATATGTTACTGTGTAGCTCCATAAGAGAATTTTGTACTAACAGATTTCAAGACTAATTTGGGCATTGTGAACTCTATTTTCTGGCATTCTGTTAACCTCAAATCTCTATTTAATAATACTTCCATGTATCAGTTATGTGTGGCAATGAAGATGCTGTCACATTATCCTCGAACCTAAGTGGCATACTATTGTAAATATTTATTTTTATTAATGGGTCATGTGGTTGATGGCTCTGCTGATCTGAATTGGGACCAGTGAGGCTATCTATGGCCTGCAGCAGGTCAGCAAGGCAGCTACATTTTCTGACATGGCTGAGGCTTTGCTGGAACATTGGATTGACTCAGTGCTGCATGTCTCACCCATCAGTGGGCTAGCCTGGGAATGTTCACATCCTGAAGGCAGAAGAGCAAGAGAGAAAGCAAAAATGTGCAAGTACTTTTTCAGGTCTCTGCGAGTGTCAAGCTTGATCCTGTCCAATTGGCCAAATCAAGTGACCTGACTGAACCCAGAGCCTGAGTAGGAGGAGCCTATAAAATGACAGAGCAGAGGTTATTGATACAGGAAATTCATTAACTGGGGCCACTAACAATATCTGCCACTTCTGTTTGTGGTGTGATGATAGTTCTATAAAGATAGCCTTGAGATTCATCATAATCTTGAAGTATATTTACAATGAAAAAAATGTATTGTTAATTTTGATATGAAAAACATTTGATCATATTCTCATTCTTTGTAAATTTCTAGCCCATTGATAGATATTATGCATTAATATGATGAATATTTGGTTAACCACATACCATATTTCATAACCAAATCATATACTAAGAATTTCTATTATACTTGGTAGGCTTGAGGCTTGAGTAATCACATGAAACTATAAAATTTTCCCTAATTTAATTTTAAGAGCTTGAGAATAAATTACTTTTTAAACAAAAGAAGAATCACATTTGTGAATACATTGGTATATGATTAATGAATAAGATCTTAATTAGATAGTTACTATAGGCACTAAAGCTAGTATGATGGAAAGAGGCATTAAAAAGAGACCAAGGAGAGGCTGGAGAGTGGGCAATCAAATTGAGACCCGAAAAGTTACGATCAAACCAGCTGGGCATTGATACTACTTATAAAGTTTTGTGGCATAGCCCCCTTCTCTGTTCCACCTTTGTTTGAGTCTTCTAAACACAGTCCAATTGGCTTTGCAGACTGTGGCAGTAATGAGTTATTGACGGGAGTGAGTACCATGTGAATATTTCCTTGAAGATCTCTTTAGGCTGTGGTAACTAGAAGCAACACGGAAGGAGAAATTGATGGCCCATATTCAGCTTTTGAAGAGTTAAGCTTGAAGAGCTTTTAGGTACTGAACAGCTTGAGGAAAGGCAGGATAATGGGACATAATTGTACAGATTATGCAGTTGAGGTATGTTAAATAACAATCTACTCATTCTGCTAAGGTGTGGCGTTTTGTAGCTCCTGTTAATATTTTGAGCAGAGGAAAAAGAGATGAGTTTCTTGAGTCTTATTTGAAAAGATGATCTCTTAAATTGGCTCTAGCACCTTAGTGTTTAGTGGTTCAAAGCACTTCTCAAACATTATCACACTAACCTTTCCAACAGCCCTGTAGTGTATGTGGGTGTCAAACATTTATGAATAGGAAACCTTAGCAAGTAATAACAAGTGACTTGCCCAAGGTTACGCCCAAGTAAGGCACTAATATCTCTTCTGTGCTAAGCCCATCTCAGATTTCTTTTTCTCTGTAGCCCACATTATCTCAGATTATAGAGGCTGCTGAGATAGAACATTCAGAAGTAGTATAAGGGAAAGAAAAACTAAGCTCTAAATTATTTTATCTAAGAAAATTTTCCAGATTAAGTCCTGTACTCTGGTAAGTAGGAGAGACGGGAATGAAAAAAATCATTTTTTCTAAAATATAACACTGATTTGATATTTCTCTTTTGAGTAGAAGCTATTAAAGTACTGTTCCTCTATATTTTATTGATTTTGTATAGTGTCTGTAATCTAGGAACTCTCTAAATATAAGTTGATGGTGAGAAGGGAATTTCTTCCTTTTATTTGCTGAGTTGTTTTATCACTTATTAAGTTACTAAATCTTTTTCTCTAAGTCCTCCTCTGTGATAACCCATGTTGTTCATTAAGTATATCCAGTTTTCCTTCTGGGCATATGGTAGGGTTGTGTTTCCAACTCCCTTGGAGTTAGGTGTGGCCACGTGGCTTGCTTTGGCTTCTGCAATACATGGCTCTTCTGGGTGATTTCTTTAAGAGGTGGTGTGTGATTCAGTATGTTCTCTCTTTAAGCCTGGAGCGATGACCAGCAACTTTTGAGATAGTGGTTGGGACCCTGAATGACAGCAATGAACAGATATCCCTGACAATCTGCAATGGCTGTGCAACATGAACTGGAAATAGCCCCTATTCCCTGGCCCCCCTGGCCCCTGCCTTTTTTCTTTAGCCACTGAGATTTGGAGTTGTTTCTGACTTTGGTATATAAACCAGTCTACCCTGACTGACATAGGAACTGGTACCTAGAATTTGGGATGCTGCTCTAACAAATAACCTAAAATACTAGCATGGGTTTGCTGCTATTAGGTGTGTTTGGCAAGGCATGACAAGAAAGACTAATTTATTCTAATTATTTTCTGAAAAATTTTGTATATTTGCAAGCAGGAATAAAAAGGAAATAGCCTCCAAAAACTCAGGGACCTGCCTGATTGCTTCTCAATCCAAACAGTAAAACATAAGAATGAAACATAAGAATGAAACATTCTGATAATTGTTGCAATGGCCACCTATTGTTAAAACCTCTGGATGGATCAAGTTTACACCCTGTAAATGCTTTCAATTGGACAAAAGGGGCTAAGAGAAAAGAGACTGAAGTTGTGAGTCTTCCAAAGAAACCTGATATTCCCAAAGTACCAACAATTAATACGAGAGTTGGAAGTGGCAATAAAGCAAAAAAATAGAGCAAATCTAAGACTTCTGTCTAGAAAACAGCTGTAGGTACAATCATTTGTATACGGAAATTACCAGAATAATATTTATAAGAAGCCTAATAAGTTTTAAAAAATTGTGTACCACCAAAGAAATAGAAAGCCTAGAAAATCTCAAGATTTAAATGACTTGGAGTTATAACTAAGATCAGGAAGTGGGCTGAAAAACCTCCTCAGGCCCCAAGAGGGCATATTCCCTGATGCTCATTTTTTATGTGGCCAAGGAGTATAATAAAAAGTAATGAACAAAGAAGGCAAATCCAAGGACCACAGTGAACTGTGGACAAGGAAGCAATCAGAGGCTAATCAAGGAGTATTCTTCACTCCAGGATAGGGACCCTCAAAATATCTCTCTAGGATTTTAGACTTGTCATGGACCAGTAACTCCAGTGTGCCCTTTGCTTTTCCTTTCCTGGATAGAGTGATGATGAATGATGAAGAAACCACTGTGCATTATCCCGAAATCCTGGGCTTTGAATTTGATGCTGTAATCGTATGGAAATTTTAAGTTGTTTCTCCTGGGTAGGGGTAGATATGTTTTGCATGCAAGAATGAGAATGAACCAAATGTTTCATAACCAGAAGGACAGATTGTAGTACTACAGATTGTAATAATCATCAGTTCTGTTTACCAAATTTTTCTGGGTTTCTTTTTAGACACACGGTAAGTTTGTATTTTCTTGCTCCCTTTGTCCAAAGAAATGCAAACAGAAATTACTTCTGGGTAAAAGCTTAAAGAGTCAAGGAGTAAATATGCCCTCTCTTTCCTTTTGGTATGGCTACCAGCACCTTTCAAGCACCCCTCCATCAGCTCAAATCCTTGTGGACTCTGAACCTAAAGTCTGCAATGCTGATCTGCAATGGATGGCAGTGTATTTGAGAAGTAAACTATTGTTGTCTTAAGCCACCATTATTTGGAGGATTGTTTGCTACCGCAACATATTCTACTCTATCCTGACAGATCCAAACCCCAGCTGGAAAATGAGGTTGTTAAATGGATATTAATAAAATGCATAAATTTAAAATATTCTATTATACTGTTGAACATTGGTATATATATATTTTTTTGAAAAACAAAAATCAAGAAATACTTAAGTTCATCAAAAGCAATTCATCAAAAGCAATTTTACTCTCTATAGGAAAAGTGTCTCATTACTTGTGATTGTTAACAAGTTAACATTCAACTTGTTATTGGTTGAATACTAGTAATACTAATTAAATCTGTGTTATCTCAGAATTTGATCAGGGGATAAACAGGCAGAGTTTAGACACATTAGTATTTGGAAATATACAAACCAATTTGGAAAGTTAATCAAATTTCATTATTTCTAACCCTGAGGCAGATTTCCTACTGGGACCTGGAAGAATTCTATTCTAAGCAAGTCACTAGAAACATAATGTGTGTATGAGGGGGAGATGGGTGAGTGTGTGTATGTGTTGAGTTCTACTGAATCACTGGGTGTAGGCTATTCTTGGAGGTAGCCAGGACACTAGACTTGAAAGAATCATGTTCTCATCTGATAGATAAATGCTATGTTCCCGAATAATTATGGATAGGTGAATGAAAATTACTCTGACATAAGCATGAGCCCAGATTCCACTTTTCCTTCAAAGGTTATTAACAGTGTGCAATGCTCAGTGCTTGTACTTAACAACATAAGAGTATTATACTCTGTACTTATATTTACAAAGCAATTTTATAATAGCTCTTATTTACTTTATGGTATCCTGCAACGCCTAGGGAACAGTAACCTAGACACAATCAGCCAACCACAATAACAAACAAAGTAGTTATTATTGCTTTAATAGACATTTTTTTTTAACATCTTTATTGGAGTATAATTGCTTTACAATGGTGTGTTAGTTTCTGCTTTATAACAAAGTGAATCAGCTATACATATACATATATCCCCATATTGCCTCCCTCTTGCGTCTCCCTCCCACCCTCCCTATCCTACCACTCTAGGTGGTCACAAAGCACTGAGCTGATCTCCCTGTGCTATGCGGCTGCTTCCCACTAGCTATCTATTTTACATTTGGTCATATATATAAGTCCATGCCACTCTCTCACTTCGACTCAGCTTACCCTTCCCCCTCCCCATGTCCTCAAGTCCATTCTCTATGTCTGCGTTGTTATTCCTGTCCAGTCTCTAGGCTCTTCAGAACCATTTTTTTTTAATTCCATATGTATGTGTTAGCATACAGTATTTGTTTTTCTCTTTCTGACTTACTTCACTCTGTATGACAGACTCTAGGTCCATCACCTTGCTACAATTAACTTAATTTCATTTCTTTTCATGGCTAAGTAAATTTCCATTGTATATATGTACCACATCTTCTTTATCCATTCATCTGTCCATGGACACTTGGGTTGCTTCAATGTCCTGGCTATTGTAAATAGAGCTGCAGTGAACACTGTGGTACATGACTCCTTTTGAATTATGGTTTTCTCGGGTATATGCCCAGTAGTGGGATTGCTGGGTTGTATGGTAGTTCTATTTTTAGTTTTTTAAGGAACCCCCATACTGTTCTCCTTAGGGGCTAAATCAATTTATATTTCCACCAAGACTGCAAGGGGATTCCCTTTTCTCCACACTCTCTCCAGCATTTATTGTTTGTAGATATTTTGATGATGGCCTTTCTGACTAGTGTGAGGTGATATCTCATTGTAGTTTTGATCTGCATTTCTCTAATGATTAGTGATGTTGAGCATCCTTTCATGTGTTTGTTGGCAATCTGTCTATCTTCTTTGGAGAAATGTCTATTTAGGTCTTCTGCCCATTTTTTGATTGGGTTCTTTGTTTTTCTGATATTGAGTTGCATGAGCTGTATATTTCAGAAATTAATCCTTTGTCAGTTGCTTCATTTGCAAATATTTTCTCCCATTCTGAGGGTTGTCTTTTTGTCTTGTTTATGGTTTCCTTTGCTGTACAAAAGCTTTTAAGTTTCTTTCTAGGAGGTGGGTCAAAAAGGATCTTGCTGTGATTTATGTCATAGAGTGTTCTGCCTATGTTTTCCTCTAAGAGTTTGATAGTGTCTGGCCTTACATTTAGGTCTTTAATCCATTTTGAGCTTATTTTTGTGTATGGTGTTAGGGAGTGTTCTAATTTCCTTCTTTTACATATAGCTGTCCAGTTTTCCCAGCACCACTTATTGAAGAGGGTGTCTTTTTTCCATTGTATATTCTTGCCTCCTTTATCAAAAATAAGGTGACCATATATGTGTGGGATTATCTCTGGGCTTTCTATCCTCTTCCATTGATCTATATTTCTATTTTTGTGTTGGTACCATACTGTCTGGATTACTGTAGCTTTGTAGTATAGTCTGTAGTCTGGGAGCCTGATTCCTCCAGCTCCGTTTTTCTTTCTCAAGATTGCTTAGGCTATTCGGGGTCTTTTGTGTTTCCATACAAATTGTGAGATGTTTTGTTCTAGTTCTGTGAAAAATGCCATTGGTAGTTTGATAGGGATTGCATTGAATCTATAGATTGCTTTGGGTAGTAGAGTCATTTTCACAATGTTGATTCTTCCAAACCAAGAACATGGTATATTTCTCCATCTGTTTGTATCATCTTTAATTTCTTTCATCAGTGTCTTATAGGTTTCTGCATACAGATCTTTTGTCTACTTGGGTATGTTTATTCCTAGGTATCTTATTCTTTTTGTTGCAGTGGTAAATGGGAGTGTTTCCTTAATATCTCTTTCAGATTTTTCATCATTAGTGTATAGGAATGCCAGAGATTTCTGTGCATTAATTTTGTATCCTGATACTTTACCAAATTCATTGATTAGCTCTAGTAGTTTTCTGGTAGCATCTTTAGGATTCTCTCTATATATTATCATGTCATTTTCAAACAGTGACAGTTTTACTTCTTCTTTTCCGATTTGGATTCCTTTTATTTCTTTTTCTTCTCTGATTGCTGTGGCTAAAACTTCCAAAACTATGTTGAATAATAGTGGTGAGAGTGGGAAACCTTGTCTTGTTCCTGATCTTAGAGGAAATGGTTTCAGTTTTTCTCCATTGAGATGGATGTTGGCTGTGGGTTTGTCATATATGACCTTTACTATGTTGAGGTAAGTTCCCTCTATGCCTACTTTTGGGAGAGGTTGTATCATAAATGTGTGTTGAATTTTGTCAAAAGCTTTCTCTGCATCTATTGAGATGATTATATGGTTTTTCTCCTTCAATTTGTTAATATGATTTATCACATTGATTGATTTGCGTATATTGAAGAATCCTTGCATCCCTGGGATAAATCCCACTTGATCATGGTGAATGATCCTTTTAATGTGCTGTTGGATACTGTTTGCTAGTATTTTCTTGATTGTTGTTCCATCTCTGTTCATCAGTGATATTGGCCTGTAGTGTTGTTTTTTTGTGACATCTTTGTTGGTTTTTGGTATCAGGGTGACGGTGGCCTCGTACAATGAGTTTGGGAACTTTCCTCCCTCTGCTGTATTTTGGAAGAGTTTGAGAAGGATAGGTGTTAGCTCTTCTCTAAATGATTGATAAAAAGCCATCTCCTCCTGGACTTCTGTTTGTTGGAAGATTTTTAATCAGAGTGTCAATTTCAGTGCTTGTGATTGGTTTGTTTATATTTTCTATTTCTTCCTAGTTCAGTCTCAGAAGGTTGTGCTTTTCTAAGAATTGGTCCATTTATTCCAGGTTGTCCATTTTATTGGCATAGAGTTGATTGTAGTAATTTCTCATGATCCTTTGTATTTCCGCAGTGTCAGTTGTTACTTCTCCTTTTTCACTGCTAATTCCAAAGATTTGAGTCTTCCCCCCTTTATTTCTTGATGAGTCTGAGTAATGGTTTATCAATTTTGTTTATCGTCTTAAAGAAGTACCTTTTAGTTTTATTGATAATTGCTATTGTTTCCCTCATTTCTTTTTCATTCGTTTCTGATCTGATCTTTATGATTTCCTTCCTTCTGCTAACTTTGGGGGTTTTTTTTGTTCTTCTTTCTCTAATTGCTTTAGGTGTAAGTTTAGGTTGTTTGAGATGTTTCTTGAGGTAGGATTGTATTTCTATACACTTCCCTTTTAGAACTGCTTTTGATGCATTGCAGAGGTTTTGGTTCGTTGTGTTTCATTGTCATTTATTTCTAGTTTTTCTTTACTTCCTCTTTGATTTCTTTAGTGATCTCTTGCTTATTTAGTAGTGTATTGTTTAGCTTCCATGTGTTTGTATTTTTTACAGATTTTTTCCTGTGATTGATATCTAGTCTCATACCATTGTCGTCAGAAAAGATACTTGATACAATTTCAATTTTCTTAAATTTACCAGGGTTTGATTTGTGACCCAAGATATGATCTATCTTGGAGAATGTTCCATGAGCACTTGAGAAGAAAGTGTATTCTCTTGTGTTTGGATGGAATGTCCTATAAATATCATTTAAGTCCCTCTTGTTTAATGTATCATTTAAAGCTTGTGTTTCCTGATTTATTTTTATTTTGGATGATCTGTCCACTGGTGAAAGTGGGGCATTAAAGTCCCCTACTATGATTGTGGTACTGTCGATTTCGCCTTTTATGGCTGTTAGCATTTGCCTTATGTATTGAGGTGCTCTTATTTTGGGTGCATAAATATTTATAATTGTTATATCTTCTTCTTGGATTGATCCCTTGATCATTATGTAGTGTCCTTCTTTGTCTCTTGTAATAGTCTTTATTTTAAAGTCTATTTTGTCTGATATGAGAATTGCTACTTCTGCTTTCTTTTGATTTCGATTTGCATGGAATATCGTTTTCCATCCCCTCACTTTCAGTTTGTATGTGTCCCAAGTCTGAAGTGGGTCTCTTGTAGACTGCATATTTACTCATCTTGTTTTTGTATCCATTCAGACAGTCTGTGTCTTTTGGTTGGAGCATTTAATCCATTTACACTTGAGGTAGTTATCAATATGTGTGTTCCTATTACCATTTTCTTAATTGTTTTGGGTTTGTTATTGCAGGTGTTTTCCTTCTCTAGTGTTTGCTGCCTAGATAAGTTCCTTTAGCATTTGTTGTAAGCTGGTTTGTTGCACTGAATTTTCTCAGCTTTTCCTTGTCTGTAATGCTTTTAATTTCTCCATCGAATCTGAATGAGATCCTTCCTGTGTAGAGTAATCTTGGTTGTAGGTTTTTCCCTTTCATCACTTTAAATATGTCCTGCCACTCCCTTCTGGCTTGCAGAGTTTCTGCTGAAAGATCAGCTGTTACCCTTATGGGGATTCCTTTGTATGTTATTTGTTGTTTTTCCCTTGCTGCTTTTAATATTTTTTATTTGTATTTAATTTTTGGTAGTTTGATTAATATGTGTCTCGGTGTGTGTCTCCTTGGATTTATCCTTTATGGGACTCTCTGCACTTCCTGGACTTGATTGATTATTTCCTTTCACATATTAGGGAAATTTTCAACTATAATCTCATCAAATATTTTCTCAGTCCCTTTCTTTTTCTCTTCTTCTTCTGGGACCCCTATAATTTGAATGTTAGTGCATTTAGTGTTGTCCCAGGGGTCTCTAACAGTGTTCTCAATTCTTTTCATTCTTTGTTTCTTTTTTCAGCTTGTGGTAGTTATTTTAACTACTTAATCTTCCAGGTCACTTATCTATTCTTTTGCCTCAGTTAATCTGCTATTGATTCCTTCTAGAGAATTTTAAATTTCATTTATTATGCTGTTCATCATTGTTTGTTTGCTCTTTAGTTCTTCTAGGTCCTTGTTAAATGTTTCTTGTATTTTCTCCATTCTATTTCCAAGATTTTGGATCAGCTTTACTATCATTACTCTGAATTCTTTTTCAGGTAGATTGCCTATTTCCTGTTCATTTGTTTGTTCTGTTAGGTTTTTGCATTGCTCCTTCCTCTGCTGTGTGCTTCTCTGTCTTGTCATTTTACTTAACTTACTGTGTTTGTGGTTTCCTTTTTGCAGGCTGCAGGTTTGTAGTTCCTGTTGTTTTTGGTGTCTGCCCCCAGTGGCTAAGGTTGGTTCAGTGGATTGTGTAGGCTTCTTGGTGGAGGGGACTGATGCCTGTGTTCTGGTTGCTGAGGCTAGATCTTGTCTTTCTGGTGGGCAGGACCACATTCGGTGGTGTGTTTTGGGGTGTCTGTGACCTTATTATGATTTTAGGCTGCCTCTCTGCTAATGAGTGGGGTTGTGTTCTTGTCTTGCTAGTTTTTTGTCATAGGGTGTCCACAACTGTAGCTTGCTGGTTTTTGAGTGGATCTGGGTCTTAGTGTTGAGATGGAGATCTCTGGGAGAACTTTTGCCATTTGATATTACATGGAGCTGGGAGGTTTCTGGTGGACCAATGTCCTGAACTCAGCTCTCCCACCTCAGAGGCACAGGCTTGACACCCAGCCAGAGCACCAAGACCCTTTCAGCCACACAATTCACAAGAAATGGAGCTGGGAGGTTTCTGGTGGACCAATGTCCTGAACTCAGCTCTCCCACCTCAGAGGCACAGGCTTGACACCCAGCCAGAGCACCAAGACCCTTTCAGCCACACAATTCACAAGAAAAGGGAGGAAAGAAAGAAAGAAAGAAAGAAAGAAAGAAAGAAAGAAAGAAAGAAAAAGAAAGAAAGAAAGGAGGGAAGGAAGGAAAGAAAGAAAGAGAAAGAAAGAAAGAAAGAAGGAAAGAGAAAGGGAAAGAAAGAAAGAAAGAAAGAAGAAAGAAAGAAAGGGAGAGAAAGAAAGAAAATAAAGTTATTAAAATAAAACAAATAAAATATTTTTATTTTATTAAAAATAGAAAAAGTAAAGTAATAAAAAAAAATTTTTAAAAAGAAAGAAAGAAAGAAGAGAGCAACCAAACCAAAAAACAACTCCACCAATGATAAGAAGTGCTAAAAACTATACTAAAAAAAACAGACAGAACCCTAGGACAAATGGTAAAAGAGTGCTATAGAGACAAAATTACATAAAGAAGCATGCACATACACACTCACAAAAAGAGAAAAAGGAAAAAACGTATATATCTATATATAAAAAAAAGGAAGAGAGCAACCAAATTAATAAAGAAATCTACCAATGATAATAAACTCTAAATACTGAACTAAGATAATGTTTAATCCTAAACATAAAACCAGAAGCACATTAGATGCAGAAAGCAAACCCCAAGTCTACAGTTTCTCCCAAAGTCCACCCCTCAATTTAGGGATGATTCGTTGTCTTTTCAGGTATTCTAGAGATGCAGGGTACCTCAAGGTGATTGTGGAGATTTAATCCGCTGCTCCTGAGGCTGCTGGGAGAAATTTCCTTTTCTCTTGTTTGTTCGCACAGCGGCTGGGGTTCAGCTTTGTATTTGGCCCTGCCTCTGCATGTAGGTCACCTGAGGGTGTCTGTTCTTCGCTCAGACAGGACAGGGTTATAGTAGCAGCTGATTAGGGGGCTCTGGCTCACTCAGGCTGGGGGGAGGGAGTGGAACGGAATGTGGGGCGAGTCTGTGGCAGCAGAGGGTGGTGTGACATTGTGACAGACTGAGGTGCGCTGTGTGTTCTCCTGGGGAAGTTGCCCCTGGATCACAGGACCCTGGCAGTGCTGGGGTGTCTTGATGAGGCTTAAGACGTTGCTGGATGCCAGTTTCTGAGAGTCATGTATCCTAAGTTTTAGAATTGGGTTTGTACCTTTAAAATAACGGTGGTGGTTCTTAACACTAGCATTTGTACATGCTGATGATTTGCAATTATTTGTGAGTTATGTTATGAGTAAAGTAAAATCTAGAGTCATATTTATTAATACTATAACATTACCTTCCTCACTGGTATTCTGGTTTCTTCCTTGAATATGAGAGAATAGGGTAAGATACAGAAGGTATGTAGGAAATTACTCGTAACCTACCTCTCAGTTTGTTTTAATCCCAGGTCACACTTACTGATTGAGCATTACTAGTTGTGAGGGTTATTTTTATGTTGTGAGATGTGATTTTAGAGCTATATTTATTATCTTTATCCATGGATGAATATCTGCTTCAGGCTATGATGGAGTGACTGGTACTAGGCTAGTCCTCCTGCCATAAATATGAGTAAACAACTAGTTAAGTGGGCACATGTATGAAACAACTGTGCATTAGACAACAAGCAGCTCATGAGATCCACAAAAGCTGGAAACAAGCAAGGCAAGCCCTATGGTAACTCTACTTTCTCCCTAGAAGCATTTACTAGACCTCAGCAAAGGTAGCAGAAACCAAACAAAATCCAATGGTCTTGCTGAGCTGAGATAAAGATTAAAGTTTGGAGAAGCTGAAGCTGCCAAAATTTGTAGGATGAAGTTATGCAGATTAAGGAGCTACTCAGAAAACAAGCTTAAAAAATCTGTGTGTAATACTTTTGAGTTTTTAGCTGAATAGTAAGTTGCAGGTGTATAAGGTAAGACTCCACAAGGCTTGGCAAAGAACAGTTACTGGGAAAGAACAGCTACTAGGGCCCAAATGGTGGGGAGCCATTTGGTATCCAATCAGCTGGTGTAGAGAGACCTCATGCAATACCCAGGGTATTTGATAAAGATCTCAGAAAGTCCAAGCCTTAAGAGTAAGACCAAATTAATCCTTGAGTAAAGACTACTTTAGACCTGACCTAACATAACAACAACAGCAGCAGCAGCAGCAGCAGCAGTAGCAATAACAATATGTCCAAAGAATCAAGCTGTTCTATAAGTAAATTAACTACCTGCCAAGTCAAAGGCTAACATTTTTCAAAGGAAACAACAAAGCCCAGACACTGAATACCTTAACATTCACAATATTCAGCTTTCAATCAAAAATATATGACATGTGAAAAAATAGGAAAAAGTGAAGCACAGTAGTAAAAATGGACCCAGAAATGAGAGAGATGATGGAATTAGCAGATAAGGAAATTAAAATACTTATTATAACTATGTCAAGAATTTAAAGGAAACATGAACACAATGAATAGAGAAATGAAAACTATAAAAAAAAGGAGTCTTCTAGAGATAAAAATACAATGGCTGAAGTGGAAAATTCACTCAATAGATTTAAGACAAATTGATCACTTAAAAAGAAAACATCAGCAAATTTGGAGACTGGAAAAAAAAATAATAGAGTCTTAAGACCTGTGGGCACTCAAGTAATTTTGAATGTATTTCATTGGCATCTCAGAAAAGGTGGAGAGAAGAAAAATACAGTTGTCTATTCTTAAATTATTTATGAAGTACTATAATATTATTTGAAGATAGATTGCTATAAGCTGATGATTTTGTAAACCCAGAGCAATAACTAAAAAATATAAAACAAAGAGGTATACACTTATCAATTAAAAGAAGAGACAGAATGGAATACAGAAAAGAAAAATCAATTTTTTTCCAAAAGAAGGAATTAAAAAGACAGACAACAAACAGGAAAATGGTATACTTAAATTCAACCATATCAAAATTGCATGAAATATAAATGGCCTAAACATATCTATTAAAAGTAAAAAATTGTTATATTGAATTAAAAAAATAAGACATGGCTAAATACCATTTATAAGAAAAGAAACAGATAGTTTAACGTAAAATAATGGAAAAGTTATACCATGCAAAAACATAGTAAATATGTAGTGGCTTTATTCATATCAGACAATGTAGACTTTAGGACAAAAAATATTTTTAGAGCTTTTAGAGGGGTATTAAGAGGATCAAATTATTAGGTACATATAACAGTCTTAAGTACATACACACTTAATGACAGTTATAAAATACATGGAGAAAACCTGACAAACTGAACAGATGAAATAGAAAAAATCCACAATAATAATTGGTGATCTCAACATTCTTTTTTCAGCAATTGATAGAACAAGAAGAAAGAAAATCAGTAATGAGGACATCTTGAAAAACAATATCAACCAACCTGACCTCATTGACATTTGTAGAATATTGCATTCAACAACAGTATCATACAAATCCTTTCCAATATTTAAAAGGATTTAAATCATGCAGATCATACAGAGTATGTTTTCTTTCTTTTTTTTTGGCAGTACGTGGGCCTCTCACTGTTGTCGCCTCTCCCGTTGCGGAGCACAGGCTCTGGACGCGCAGGCTCAGCGGCCATGGCTCACGGGCCCAGCCGCTCCGCGGCATACGGGATCCTTCCGGACCCGGGCACAAACCTGCGTCCCCTGCATCGTTAGGCGGACTCCCAACCACTGCGCCACCAGGGAAGCCCAGTTACAAATTTAATAACCTACAATGGAATCTTTTGGGTGTCCCTCTCATTGAAAATAAAATTGAGTATTCTCACAGCCTATGAAGTCCTGCATTATAGGGTCTCTGCCTACTCCTCAACTTTCCTGCTGCCCTTCTACTGAGCGCCAACCAGTGACGTACTCATCTTCAAACACAGGTCATTGCCTGCTCAGAGACTTTGCATTTACTCTTCCCTCAGCCTGAAGTGCTCTTCAGACATATCTTCTCATGGCTGACTCCCTCTCATCGTTTAGGCCTCAGTTCAAGTTTCAACTTTTTTGGAAAATTCTTTCCTAACCATACTCCTGCCCATCCATTCTTTTTTTTTTTTTTTTTTGGAAAGAAAAAAAATTTTTTTTTTTTTTTTTTTTTATTTAATTTTTTTTACATTTTT
>NW_006790230.1:1710800-1780827 GCF_000442215.2 Lipotes vexillifer | reverse complement strand
TTTCCTTTTTGCAGGCTGCAGGTTTGTAGTTCCTGTTGTTTTTGGTGTCTGCCCCCAGTGGCTAAGGTTGGTTCAGTGGATTGTGTAGGCTTCTTGGTGGAGGGGACTGATGCCTGTGTTCTGGTTGCTGAGGCTAGATCTTGTCTTTCTGGTGGGCAGGACCACATTCGGTGGTGTGTTTTGGGGTGTCTGTGACCTTATTATGATTTTAGGCTGCCTCTCTGCTAATGAGTGGGGTTGTGTTCTTGTCTTGCTAGTTTTTTGTCATAGGGTGTCCACAACTGTAGCTTGCTGGTTTTTGAGTGGATCTGGGTCTTAGTGTTGAGATGGAGATCTCTGGGAGAACTTTTGCCATTTGATATTACATGGAGCTGGGAGGTTTCTGGTGGACCAATGTCCTGAACTCAGCTCTCCCACCTCAGAGGCACAGGCTTGACACCCAGCCAGAGCACCAAGACCCTTTCAGCCACACAATTCACAAGAAAAGGGAGGAAAGAAAGAAAGAAAGAAAGAAAGAAAGAAAGAAAGAAAGAAAGAAAAAGAAAGAAAGAAAGGAGGGAAGGAAGGAAAGAAAGAAAGAGAAAGAAAGAAAGAAAGAAGGAAAGAGAAAGGGAAAGAAAGAAAGAAAGAAAGAAGAAAGAAAGAAAGGGAGAGAAAGAAAGAAAATAAAGTTATTAAAATAAAACAAATAAAATATTTTTATTTTATTAAAAATAGAAAAAGTAAAGTAATAAAAAAAAATTTTTAAAAAGAAAGAAAGAAAGAAGAGAGCAACCAAACCAAAAAACAACTCCACCAATGATAAGAAGTGCTAAAAACTATACTAAAAAAAACAGACAGAACCCTAGGACAAATGGTAAAAGAGTGCTATAGAGACAAAATTACATAAAGAAGCATGCACATACACACTCACAAAAAGAGAAAAAGGAAAAAACGTATATATCTATATATAAAAAAAAGGAAGAGAGCAACCAAATTAATAAAGAAATCTACCAATGATAATAAACTCTAAATACTGAACTAAGATAATGTTTAATCCTAAACATAAAACCAGAAGCACATTAGATGCAGAAAGCAAACCCCAAGTCTACAGTTTCTCCCAAAGTCCACCCCTCAATTTAGGGATGATTCGTTGTCTTTTCAGGTATTCTAGAGATGCAGGGTACCTCAAGGTGATTGTGGAGATTTAATCCGCTGCTCCTGAGGCTGCTGGGAGAAATTTCCTTTTCTCTTGTTTGTTCGCACAGCGGCTGGGGTTCAGCTTTGTATTTGGCCCTGCCTCTGCATGTAGGTCACCTGAGGGTGTCTGTTCTTCGCTCAGACAGGACAGGGTTATAGTAGCAGCTGATTAGGGGGCTCTGGCTCACTCAGGCTGGGGGGAGGGAGTGGAACGGAATGTGGGGCGAGTCTGTGGCAGCAGAGGGTGGTGTGACATTGTGACAGACTGAGGTGCGCTGTGTGTTCTCCTGGGGAAGTTGCCCCTGGATCACAGGACCCTGGCAGTGCTGGGGTGTCTTGATGAGGCTTAAGACGTTGCTGGATGCCAGTTTCTGAGAGTCATGTATCCTAAGTTTTAGAATTGGGTTTGTACCTTTAAAATAACGGTGGTGGTTCTTAACACTAGCATTTGTACATGCTGATGATTTGCAATTATTTGTGAGTTATGTTATGAGTAAAGTAAAATCTAGAGTCATATTTATTAATACTATAACATTACCTTCCTCACTGGTATTCTGGTTTCTTCCTTGAATATGAGAGAATAGGGTAAGATACAGAAGGTATGTAGGAAATTACTCGTAACCTACCTCTCAGTTTGTTTTAATCCCAGGTCACACTTACTGATTGAGCATTACTAGTTGTGAGGGTTATTTTTATGTTGTGAGATGTGATTTTAGAGCTATATTTATTATCTTTATCCATGGATGAATATCTGCTTCAGGCTATGATGGAGTGACTGGTACTAGGCTAGTCCTCCTGCCATAAATATGAGTAAACAACTAGTTAAGTGGGCACATGTATGAAACAACTGTGCATTAGACAACAAGCAGCTCATGAGATCCACAAAAGCTGGAAACAAGCAAGGCAAGCCCTATGGTAACTCTACTTTCTCCCTAGAAGCATTTACTAGACCTCAGCAAAGGTAGCAGAAACCAAACAAAATCCAATGGTCTTGCTGAGCTGAGATAAAGATTAAAGTTTGGAGAAGCTGAAGCTGCCAAAATTTGTAGGATGAAGTTATGCAGATTAAGGAGCTACTCAGAAAACAAGCTTAAAAAATCTGTGTGTAATACTTTTGAGTTTTTAGCTGAATAGTAAGTTGCAGGTGTATAAGGTAAGACTCCACAAGGCTTGGCAAAGAACAGTTACTGGGAAAGAACAGCTACTAGGGCCCAAATGGTGGGGAGCCATTTGGTATCCAATCAGCTGGTGTAGAGAGACCTCATGCAATACCCAGGGTATTTGATAAAGATCTCAGAAAGTCCAAGCCTTAAGAGTAAGACCAAATTAATCCTTGAGTAAAGACTACTTTAGACCTGACCTAACATAACAACAACAGCAGCAGCAGCAGCAGCAGCAGTAGCAATAACAATATGTCCAAAGAATCAAGCTGTTCTATAAGTAAATTAACTACCTGCCAAGTCAAAGGCTAACATTTTTCAAAGGAAACAACAAAGCCCAGACACTGAATACCTTAACATTCACAATATTCAGCTTTCAATCAAAAATATATGACATGTGAAAAAATAGGAAAAAGTGAAGCACAGTAGTAAAAATGGACCCAGAAATGAGAGAGATGATGGAATTAGCAGATAAGGAAATTAAAATACTTATTATAACTATGTCAAGAATTTAAAGGAAACATGAACACAATGAATAGAGAAATGAAAACTATAAAAAAAAGGAGTCTTCTAGAGATAAAAATACAATGGCTGAAGTGGAAAATTCACTCAATAGATTTAAGACAAATTGATCACTTAAAAAGAAAACATCAGCAAATTTGGAGACTGGAAAAAAAAATAATAGAGTCTTAAGACCTGTGGGCACTCAAGTAATTTTGAATGTATTTCATTGGCATCTCAGAAAAGGTGGAGAGAAGAAAAATACAGTTGTCTATTCTTAAATTATTTATGAAGTACTATAATATTATTTGAAGATAGATTGCTATAAGCTGATGATTTTGTAAACCCAGAGCAATAACTAAAAAATATAAAACAAAGAGGTATACACTTATCAATTAAAAGAAGAGACAGAATGGAATACAGAAAAGAAAAATCAATTTTTTTCCAAAAGAAGGAATTAAAAAGACAGACAACAAACAGGAAAATGGTATACTTAAATTCAACCATATCAAAATTGCATGAAATATAAATGGCCTAAACATATCTATTAAAAGTAAAAAATTGTTATATTGAATTAAAAAAATAAGACATGGCTAAATACCATTTATAAGAAAAGAAACAGATAGTTTAACGTAAAATAATGGAAAAGTTATACCATGCAAAAACATAGTAAATATGTAGTGGCTTTATTCATATCAGACAATGTAGACTTTAGGACAAAAAATATTTTTAGAGCTTTTAGAGGGGTATTAAGAGGATCAAATTATTAGGTACATATAACAGTCTTAAGTACATACACACTTAATGACAGTTATAAAATACATGGAGAAAACCTGACAAACTGAACAGATGAAATAGAAAAAATCCACAATAATAATTGGTGATCTCAACATTCTTTTTTCAGCAATTGATAGAACAAGAAGAAAGAAAATCAGTAATGAGGACATCTTGAAAAACAATATCAACCAACCTGACCTCATTGACATTTGTAGAATATTGCATTCAACAACAGTATCATACAAATCCTTTCCAATATTTAAAAGGATTTAAATCATGCAGATCATACAGAGTATGTTTTCTTTCTTTTTTTTTGGCAGTACGTGGGCCTCTCACTGTTGTCGCCTCTCCCGTTGCGGAGCACAGGCTCTGGACGCGCAGGCTCAGCGGCCATGGCTCACGGGCCCAGCCGCTCCGCGGCATACGGGATCCTTCCGGACCCGGGCACAAACCTGCGTCCCCTGCATCGTTAGGCGGACTCCCAACCACTGCGCCACCAGGGAAGCCCAGTTACAAATTTAATAACCTACAATGGAATCTTTTGGGTGTCCCTCTCATTGAAAATAAAATTGAGTATTCTCACAGCCTATGAAGTCCTGCATTATAGGGTCTCTGCCTACTCCTCAACTTTCCTGCTGCCCTTCTACTGAGCGCCAACCAGTGACGTACTCATCTTCAAACACAGGTCATTGCCTGCTCAGAGACTTTGCATTTACTCTTCCCTCAGCCTGAAGTGCTCTTCAGACATATCTTCTCATGGCTGACTCCCTCTCATCGTTTAGGCCTCAGTTCAAGTTTCAACTTTTTTGGAAAATTCTTTCCTAACCATACTCCTGCCCATCCATTCTTTTTTTTTTTTTTTTTTGGTAAGCAAAATAATATCTTTATTTTTTTTAATTTAATTTAATTTTTTTAACATCTTTATTGGAGTATAATAGCTTAACAATGGTGTGTTAGTTTCTGCTTTATAACAAAGTGAATCATTTTTACCTATACATATGTCCCCATATCTCTTCCCTCTTGCATCTTTCTCCCTCCCACCCTGCTTATCCCACACCTCTAGGTGGTCACAAAGCACCGAGCTGATCTCCCTGTGCTATGCGGCTGCTTCCCACTAGCTATTTATTTTATGTTTGGTAGTGTATATACGTCCATGCCACTCTCTCACTTTGTCCCAGCTTACCCGTCCCCTTCCCTGTACCCCAAGTCCATTCTCAAGTAGGTCTGCATCTTTATTCCTGTCTTGCCCCTAGGTTCTTCTGACCTTTTTTTTTTTTCTTTTTCTTTTTTTAAGATTCTATATATATGTGTTAGCCTACGATATTTGTTTTTCTCTTTCTGACCTACTTCACTCTGTATGACAGTCTCTAGGTCCCTCATGGAGATCACCTTCCTCCTCACAAATACATCAGAAATGCATTTGCCCATCCACTCTTATCACATTATGTTCTTGTACTGAGCATGGATCACAATATAAGATTATTCGTGTACTTATTGTCTGTCATTGCCACTGCCACTATAATGTAAAATTTACAAGGGTACCTTGGATGTCTTATTCCCCATTGTAGTCACAGTGCCTGGAACAATGCGTGGTACAGATATTTCTGGGATGGATCAGTGGGGGTATGCTTGCTATATATTTGAATGTTTCAGAATAATAAAGATTACTAATGAAAAATCATCAAAATACATTATCATAAATTTATAAATATACATATTCTGATAAATACATAAATATGTATATTCTGATTATATGTGTTGCATTATTTTAGAGAGGTTTATAGGACTCAAGGTAAGAGTGACTAAAAGTTATATCTGTCCTCTAAGATATAAGTTTTATCATCATCTCCTTTATTATCATATTGTACTTCTCACTACTAAACCTGTTTTCTGGATCATTATTCATTCATTCATTCAGCACTTACTGAGAACCTCTGGGCATATAAAGATGAAGAAATTCATAATTCCATAGGTGCCAAAGAAGATGCATGGGAAAAGTACTGAGATGGAAGAGATAATCTGTGTTTGGAAGAGGGGTTGAGGAAGTGGGAAAATCTTTGAAAAGGACTTGACATTTCAGCTTGGTTGTAAATGATAATAAAAGTATATCAGGTAGAGAGATGAGAAATGGCTTTTCAGGCAGAGGGGAAAACTTGAGCAAAGGCAAGAGATATAGAAGCTGAGAGGGTCATTTGTGGTAACTAAAAACAGTGTGTGTTGGAGAGTGGTAGAAAATGATGTTGGAGAAATATGTTGAAATTTGGTAATGAAGGACCTCCAATTCCATACCAAGAATTTTATCCAGTAGGTAATTGAGGAACCATCAAAGGATTTTATCTAGGAATGTGATGTGATCAGATTTGTGATTTAAAAGATAATTCTTGCAGTGGTTAGAATGAGAGAGTAAGAGTAAAGGCATGGAGATTAGTTGAAAAACCATTACAATTTTCAGGCAAGAAATGAGGCCTAAATTAAGGCAGTGGCAGTATGAATAGGGAGGAAAAGACTGACTTCAGGATTAGAATTGATGGGTCTTGGGACCTATAAAAGAGTGAGGGAAAATGAGGGGATAGAGCTGATGCTGAGTTTCTGGTTGGGAGTCTTGTAGATGGGTCTGTAATTGATCCACTGTGACCTGCAATTGATTGGTCCTCCCTGGTTTACCTCATTTCCTTCATTGACTTTTCTCCCCAACTTTAACTCCAGGACAGAGGTTTCCTTTTACTATGGGCTCATTAATACCTCTTTTCATTCACCAGGTATAGAACGAGCTAGCTAATCAATCTGCATGAGTAACCTCTCCTTTTCCTCTGTGTTAGCAGCTGAGTATCTTACAGATTGATTCAATATGCTCTAAATTCTGTCAAAACTGTTTCAGGATACCTAGAGGGCTGTTTCACTGCCTTGTAAGTTTGCACATCTTCTAACAACCTGCTGTAATATTTTAATTCATTCAACTTTTTCTTATTATCCCTTTATATCCACTTATATCAGTCCATAGACAATATTAACTCCATCCTCAATTGTCTGTAAAAGTTTGTTCTTAGTCCTTATGTAAGGTATAGATTTCTGACTGTGGATTCCATGCTCAGATGAGTACTGTGGGCAGAGAAACAATGTATAAAGGGTAGTTTCTTACTTTTCAGAATTTACAGCATAGATGAAGAGATGAGACTCTTTATCCCTTCTTTCTTCCTTTTCTTCCTTCCTTCCCCCATCCTTTTTTTCTCCCTTCCTTCCTTCCTCCCTTCCTTCTTTCCTTCCTCCTTCCTCAATTAAATTAAATATAAATATGTGAAGGCAGCAAAAATAAACAAGGTATGAAAGTTTTTGATCACATAACAACCAATGATTAAGTGACAGATTATCACAGAGCTGAAGTCTGGATAACAGGGAAGGCCTCATAGAGAAACCAGTTCATGTTAAGGGAACATCTATTAGTAGTAGTAGTAGTAGGTGTAAGAACTCTCATAAGTATAGAACATCTTGATTTTAGGAAATTAATACAAAAATCAGGACATTCATGTACTGAAAAACATGGACTAGCTAATGTTAATATAGTTAGATGTATTTAAGGGTGGTCTTTTGAGATCATGAATAAACCAAGACTGTGTTAAAGTGAATAGAATTTTCTAGGAATATGTGGCAGGACTCTGTCTCTAACCTTGTCTTATTCATCAGTGATTGGTTAAAGTCATACAAATCTGGCTTATCTAAATATATTATAGACAGTGAAATAGGCTTTCATTAGACAGCAAATTACATCAAGGTTAAATATGAACATGGAAGTATAAAAGTTCTGAGTCAAAAATAACAAAGTAAAATTGAACTTAGGTTCAGAAAATATACTAAGATAGCGTCAGGGCAACCTCCTTTGACAAGTGACCCATGGAAAACTTTTTGGAGTTGTAGTTGCCCATGAGATCTGTGAGACTAGATGTGACATTGCCACTAAAAAACTAATCAAATACCTTATTCTACATCAGTGAAAAAAGACTGGGGGTGGAGGACAACACTTCCCTGAAAACGGTGTTAGCTAAACCACAAGTAAAGTCAAATACTCAGTTCTGTATTCCTTAGGTTTAGAAGGTTATATACAAACTAGAGCATGCCCTGAGAATACCAGTTATGATTTTCCAGAAACCTCATCACATAGGAACCAGACAAGACATGACTACAAGAAAAAACTGCAATAAAACAAAACAAAAACCAAAGAAACTTCAAAGTTTTGAAAGATCATGGAAGAGTGAATAGGTTTGTTCTTTCTTGTATTAGAGGGCAGAAACATCATCAATGGGTACAAATTTTGGTGAGGCAAATTTGGACTCAAATCAGAGAATTCTTAATTCTAGAAACAATTGAGGTAGTTCCCATCATCTACACAATAAGTGCCCTTTCACTGAGCGTGTTTCCACAGTCTAGATAGGTGGTCATTTGTCAGAGATGTAATGAAATGAAATGCTGTATGGATGGAGAGCTAGATGAGATGATCTATAAGCTTTCTTCCAATGCCAAGCCCAACCACAGCCTTATTTTTGTATCTTCTCTTAGTAAAGAAAGTTGTACAAAATACTGATTAAAATAATAATAGAATTATGGGGAGGGAAATGGAGGGAAGAATATTGAATATTCTTTCTACTGTATTGTAAAGAATGTATAGAACATAAGGAAAATTTTGGTAGACAGTTTTGAAGTTGTTTTGAATTGATTTAAGCCAAGAATGGAATCCTTTACTTCACTTTAGTACCAAGGTGAAAAGGGAACCAGTAATGCCTTCCAGGCAATTGAAATTATTGCCTGTTGTGGAAAAGATTAAAAAAAAACAAAACACTTATTAAGCTTCTAGTTAAGACATTTTATTTCACAAATACTGATTCTTAGCATAAACAAGACACTTTATATTTGCCAAGTTCTTCTTCTTTTTTTTTTTTTTTTGCGGTATGTGGGCCTCTCACTGTTGTGGCCTCTCCTGTTGCGGAGCACAGGCTCCAGAAACGCAAGCTCAGCGTCCATGGCTCACGGGCCCAGCCGCTCCGCGGCATGTGGGATCTTCCCAGACCGGGGCACGAACCAGTGTCCCCTGCATCGGCAGGCGAACTCTCAACCACTGAGCCATCAGGGAAGCTCACCAAGTTCTTCTTTAAGAGTTATTAATTTGTCTTCACAACAACCCATGGGAGAGCAATGAAGTTTATCTTTATTTAGCAGATGAAAAAGCTAAGGTCACAGGTATGTAGTCAACAAGTCTATCATTTTTCAGAAGACTTGAAGGGTTTTTGTTGTTGTTGTTGTTTGTTGTTGCTGTCTTGATACTATATGTACAGACAGTGAACCTAACGAGCCAATGAGTTGATGTGATTCACTTGTTAACATTGCCCTAAACCTCAAGCTAACTTTTTTCTGAGTCTCATTCTTTGAACTTGGCTAATAGTTTTGTAGCTATAGGTGTACTTATATGTGTAGTTAACATATTGTTTATTTGTAACTCATTTTGGCTGTTTACAAAGAAGCTTTAAACTATTAAATCTCATTTAACAGGCAAAATTAAATTTGGTTTGTCTACTCTATATGCCTTAAACAGTTGTTTTTAAGTTGTTTTAAATCCAAGGCACATATCTAAGCAAATTTGTTTACCATTGGCTGAATAAAGTTGAAATTCAGACAACATAGTTCTTAAAATCTATTACTTGGCAAACAAAATTATTTTAAATTACTGCATTAGCACTGACTCATTCAGAATAGTATCTGCTGGAAGACCACCAAAGAATCCCAGGGATTTGATTCAGTCATTACAATGACAATACACAACAAATTGGCAACCTCTAGCACTGACAATTTTATTGAAACACATTATATTGTTTTCAAAACTTTAGCAGAATCTACATCAGTGATCTCAACTTAAAAAAATTTTATATACCACTCTTCCTTATTTCATATTACTCAGCATTGCCAGATTCTTTAATTTTGCTGGTCTAATGGAGATAAAATTACATGACACTGAAGTCTTAATTTGCCTATCTTTTGTTGCTAATGCAATTGTGAATTTTTTTCAAATATTTATTCACCGTTTGTGTGTTCTTTACTGTGAAATAATTATTTACATCTTTCGCTAATTTTCTATGGGCTTTTTGCCCTTTCCTTATTGATTTCCTGGATTTTAAAATACAAATAGTAAACTTTTGGTTATATATTTTACCAATGCCTTCTCTAAGTGTTTATGGTTAGTTGTTTTATTTTTAGTTTTTAATATTTCCTTATGAAATTTTTTGCTTATTTTTTTAGGGTGGGGAATATATGTTAAAATTTATTAAATAACAAAATCAACTTTTTAGAAAAAAGCATTTAAGTTGAATGTTCTGCATAGTTGTTTAGATTATGCCTATGGAAAATAAAGGCCTTTTTTTTTGGCGGGGAGGGTACGCGGGCCTCTCACTCTTGTGGCCTGTGGAGCACAGGCTCCGGACACGCAGGCTCAGCAAACATGGCTCATGGGCCTAGCTGCTCCGCGGCATGTGGGATCTTCCCAGACCGGGGCACGAACTCGTGTCCCCTGCATCGGCGGGCGGACTCTCAACCCCTGCACCACCAGGGAAGTCCCAATAAAAGCTGTTTGTATACAACACAATTAACTCTGGTGGATAGTAGGTTAACCAAAAACGTTGAAGTGGGCAATCATAAAATATATAAGAAATACAACTGGGAAAAAGCAGATTTGGAAACAAATTGAAATGTTTTTGGTAAATATAGCTCAAGTATGGAATAATTAGAAATCAGGTCACTAGCTTCTGAAAGTCAACCTGCAGTCAGTATATTCTGCTGAGGAAATGTTCTGTTAATCATTTCTTAACACCAAGGTAGGCAAATTGACCAATTTTGCCCTATTTGGTTACTAGATTTGGGGTTCCTGTTTAAGAAATCCTTCTCTACCAGTGATGATAAAGATATTCTCTTATATTTCCTCTAAAATTTGTAAAGATTAGTTTTTATATATATATACTTAATACATCTAGAATATGGATTGAGATTCAATTTTATGTTTTCTAAATGGATTATCAGTTTTTCTAATACAATTTCTTGACTAGTATTTTCTTTCTTCAATAACCTGCAATGTCACTGACACATGGGTGTATGTGGGTCCATTTCTGTATCCTTTATTATATTTCTTGGATTAATTTTTGTATACTTGTGTAAAACATCATTGGCTTAATTAATACAATTTTATAATAAAGCCTTGATTTCTGGTAGAAATTTCCCACTTAACTTGTTTCTCCCTATGCTTTTGGGAGTGTCTTGGCTTATCTTAGAACTCATTTTAGAATGCTTGTTCAATTTCTCAAATATTTGGTTTGAATTTTGAGTGGAATTTTATTGCCTCTAAGATTAATTTTGAGGAACACTACTAACTTAACAACATTAAGCCATCCTCTCCATGAATGTGGTACATTTTCTCAATTTATTTAGGTATTTCAATTCCATATGGAATCTTTCTTCTCCCTGAAGAATACTTTTTCTATTTTATTTAGTTCACACCTGAATTATTTTTTTGTTTGTTAGAAAAAGTCTTTAGTTTTTATTTTTGAGAACTGTTTCTCTTAGGCATAACATTTTATGGTAGCAGGTATTTTATTTCAGCATTTTGAAAAATCATTCCATTGTCTTCTGGCTTTGACTTTTTCTCTAGGGAAGTTAGCTATTAGTCTTTTTTTTCTTTTTTTTTTTTACATACTTATTGGAGTATAATTGCTTTACAATGGTGTGTTAGTTTCTGCTTTATAACAAAGTGAATAAGTTATACATATACATATGTTCCCATATCTCTTCCCTCTTGTGTCTCCCTCCCTCCCAACCTCCCTATGCCACCCCTCCAGGCGGTCACAAAGCACTGAGCTGATCTCCCTGTGCTATGCGGCTGCTTCCCACTAGCTATCTACCTTACGTTTGGTAGTGTATATATGTCCATGCCTCTTTCCTGCTTTGTCACAGCTTACCCTTCCCCCTCCCCATATCCTCAAGTCCATTCTCTAGTCGGTCTGTGTCTTTATTCCTGCCTTACCCCTAGGTTCTTCATGACATTTTTTTCCCTTAAATTCCATATATATGTGTTAGCATACGGTATTTGTCTTTCTCTTTCTGACTTACTTCACTCTGTATGACAGACTCTAGGTCCATCCACCTCGTTACAAATAGCTCAGTTTCGTTTCTTTTTATGGCTGAGTAATATTCCATTGTATATATGTGCCACATCTTCTTTACCCATTCATCCGATGATGGACACATAGGTTGTTGCCATCTCCGGGCTATTGCAGAGCTGCAAGGAACATTTTGGTACATGACTCTTTTTGAATTATGGTTTTCTCAGGGTATATGCCCAGTAGTGGGATTGATGGGTCATACGGTAGCTCTATTTGTATTTCTTTAAGGAACCACCATACTGTTCTCCACAGTGGCTGTATCAATTTACATTCCCACCAGCAGTGCAAGAGGGTTCCCTTTTCTCCACACCCTCTCCAGCATTTATTGTTTCTAGATTTTTTGATGATAGCCATTCTGACTAGTGTGAGATGATATGTCATTGTAATTTTGATTTGCATTTCTCTAATGATTTATAATGTTGAGCATTCTTTCATGTGTTTGTTGCAGACTGTATATCTTCTTTGGAGAAATGTCTGTTTAGGTCTTCTGCCCATTTTTGGTTTGGGTTGTTTGTTTTTTTGTTATAGAGCTGCATGAGCTGCTTATAAATTTTAGAGATGAATCCTTTGTCAGTTGCTTCATTTGCAAATATTTTCTCCCATTCTGAGGGTTGTCTTTTGGTCTTGTTTATGGTTTCCTTTGCTGTGCAAAAGCTTTGAAGTTTCATTAGGTCCCATTTGTTTATTTTTGTTTTTATTTCCATTTCTCTAGGAGGTGGGTCAAAAAGGATCTTGCTGTGATTTATGTCAGAGAGTGTTCTGCCTATGTTTTCCTCTAAGAGTTTGATAGTGTCTGGCCTTACATTTAGGTCTTTAATCCATTTTGAGCTTATTTTTGTGTATGGTGTTAGGGAGTGATCTAATCTCATACTTTTACATGTACCTGTCCAGTTTTCCCAGCACCACTTATTGAAGAGGCCATCCTTTCTCCACTGTACATTCCTGCCTCCTTTATA
This sequence comes from Lipotes vexillifer, assembly GCF_000442215.2. Taxonomy (NCBI): domain Eukaryota; kingdom Metazoa; phylum Chordata; class Mammalia; order Artiodactyla; family Lipotidae; genus Lipotes; species Lipotes vexillifer. The sequence continues at coordinate 1,768,062 of NW_006790230.1, read as the reverse complement.
AAAGATAAAGTGACCATATGTGCGTGGGTTTATCTCTGGGCTTTCTATCCTATTCCATTGATCTATCTTTCTGTTTTTGTGCCAGTACCATACTGTCCTGATTACTGTAGCTTTGTAGTATAGTCTGAAGTCAGGCAGCCTGATTCCTCCAGCTCCATTTTTTGTTCTCAAGATTGCTTTGGCTATTCGGGGTCTTTTGTGTTTCCATACAAATTGTGAAATTTTTTGTTCTAGTTCTGTGAAAAATGCCAGTGGTAGTTTGATAGGGATTGCATTGAATCTATAGATTGCTTTGGGTAGTAGAGTCATTTTCACAATGTTGATTCTTCCAATCCAAGAACATGGTATATCTCTCCATCTGTTTGTATCATCTTTAATTTCTTTCATCAGTGTCTTATAATTTTCTGCATACAGTTCTTTTGTCTCCTTAGGTAGGTTTATTCCTAGATATTTTATTATTTTTGTTGCAATAGTAAATGGGGGTGTTTTCTTGATTTCACTTTCAGATTTTTCATTGTTAGTGTATAGGAATGCCAGAGATTTCTGTGCACTAGTTTTGTATCCTGCTACTTTACCAAATTCATTTATTAGCTCCAGTAGTTTTCTGGTAGCATCTTTAGGATTCTCTATGTATAGCATCATGTCATCTGCAAACAGTGACAGCTTTACTTCTTTTCCGATTTGGTTTCCTTTTATTTCCTTTTCTTCTCTGATAGCTCTGGCTAAAACTTACAAAACTATGTTGAATAAGAGTGGTGAGAGTGGGAAACCTTGTCTTGTTCCTGATCTTAGTGGAAATGCTTTCAGTTTTTCACCACTGAGGATGATGTTGGCTGTGGGTTTGTCATATATGGCCTTTATTATGTTGAGGAAAGTTCCCTCTATGCCTACTTTCTGCAGAGTTTTTATCATAAATGGGTGTTGAATTTTGTCAAAAGCTTTCTCTGCATCTATTGAGATGATCATATGGTTTTTCTCCTTCAATTTGTTAATATGGTATACCACATTGATTGATTTGCATATATTGAAGAATCCTTGTGTTCCTGGAATAAACCCCGCTTGATCATGGTGTATGATCTGTTTAATATGCTGTTGGATTCTCTTTGCTAGTATTTTGTTGAGCATTTTTGCATCTATGTTCATCAGTGATATTGGGCTGTATTTCTCTTTCTTTGTGAAATCCTTGTCTGGTTTTGGTATCAGGGTGATCGTGGCCTCGTAGAATGAGTTTGGGAGTGTTCCTCCCTCTGCTATATTTTGGAAGAGTTTGAGAAGGATAGGTGTTAGCTCTTCTCTAAATGTTTGATAGAATTCGCCTGTGAAGCCATCTGGTTCTGGGCGTCAGTTTGTTGGAAGATTTTTAATCACAGTTTCAATTTCAGTGCTTGTAATTGGTCTGTTTATATTTTCTATTTCTTCCTGGTTCAGTCTTGGTGGGTTGTGCGTTTCTAAGAAGTTGTCCATTTCTTCCAGGTTGTCCATTTTATTGGCATAGAGTTGCTTGTAGTAATCTCTCATGATCCTTTGTGTTTCTGCAGTGTCAGTTGTTACTTCTCCTTTTCCATTTCTAATTCTATTGATTTGATTCTTCTCCCTTTTTTTCTTGATGAGTCTGTTTAATGGTTTATCAATTTTGTTTATCTTCTCAAGGAAGCAGGTTTTACTTTTATTGATCTTTGCTATTGTTTCTTTCATTTCTTTTTCATTTATTTCTGATCTGATGTTTATGATTTCTTTCCTTCTGCTAACTTTGGGGTTTTTTTGTTCCTCTTTCTCTAATTGCTTTAGGTGCAAGGTTAGGTTGTTTATTCGAGATGTTTCCTGTTTCGTAAGGTGGGCTTGTATTGCTATAAACTTCCCTCTTAGAACTGTTTTTGCTGCATCCCATAGATATTGGGTCATCGTGTCTCCATTGTCATTTATTTCTAGGTATTTTTTAATTTCCTCTTTGATTTCTTCAGTGATCACTTCGTTATTAAGTAGTGTATTGTTTAGCCTCCATGTGTTTGTATTTTTTACAGATCTTTTCCTGTAATTGATATCTAGTCTCATAGCGTTGTGGTCGGAAAAGATACTTGATACAATTTCAATTTTCTTAAATTTACCAAGGCTTGATTTGTTACCCAAGATAAGATCTATCCTGGAGAATGTTCCATGAGCACTTGAGAAAAATGTGTATTCTGTTGTTTTTGGAGGGAGTGTCCTATAAATATCAATTAAGTCCATCTCGTTTAACGTATCATTTAAAGCTTGTGTCTCCTTATTTGTTTTCATTTTGGTTGATCTGTCCATTGGTGAAAGTGGGGTGTTAAAGTCCCCTACTATGAATGTGTTACTGTTGATTTCCCCTTTTATGGCTGTTAGTATTTGCCTTATGTATTGAGGTGCTCCTACATTGGGTGAATAAATATTTACAATTGTTTTATCTTCTTCTTGGTTCGATCCCTTGATCATTATGTAGTGTCCTTCGTTGTCTCTTCTAATAGTCTTTATTTTAAAATCTGTTTTGTCTGATATGAGAATTGCTACTCCAGCTTTCTTTTGGTTTCCATTTGCATGAAATATCTTTTTCCATCCCCTCACTTTCAGTCTGTATGTGTCTGTAGGTCTGCAGTGGGTCTCTTGTAGACAGCAAATATATGGGTCTTGTATTTGTATCCATTCAGCCAATCTTTGTCTTTTGGTGGGAGCATTTAGTCCATTTACATTTAAGGTAATTATCGATATACATGTCCCTATTCCCCTTTTCTTAATTGTTTTGGGTTTGTTATTGTAGGTCTTTTCCTTCTCTTGTGTTTGTTGCCTAGAGAAGTTCCTTTAGCATTTGTTGTAAAGCTGGTTTGGTGGTGCTGAACTCTCTCAGCTTTTGCTTGTCTGTTAAGGTTTTCATTTCTCCATCAAATCTGAATGAGATCCTTGCTGGGTAGAGTAATCGTGGTTGCAGGTTTTTCTCCTTTATCACTTTAAATATGTCCTGCCAGTCCCTTCTGGCTTGCAGAGTTTCTGCTGAAAGATCAGCTGTTAACCTTATGGGGATTCCCTTGTGTGTTATTTGTTGTTTTTCCCTTGCTGCTTTTAATATGTTTTCTTTGTATTTAATTTTTGACAGTTTGATTAACATGTTTCTTGGCGATTTCTCCTTGGTTTTATTGTGTATGGGACTCTCTGTGCTTCCTGGACTTGATTAACTATTTCCTTTCCCATATTAGGGAAGTTTTCAACTATAATCTCTTCAAATATATTCTCAGTCCCTTTCTTTTTCTCTTCTTCTTCTGGTATAATTCGAATGTTGGTGTGTTTGATTTTGTCCCAGTGGTCTCTCTGACTGTCCTCAGTTCTTTTCATTCTTTTTTCTTTATTCTGCTCTTCAGTAGTTATTTCCACTATTTTATCTTGCAGGTCACTTATCCGTTCTTCTGCCTCAGTTATTCTGCTATTGATCCCATCTAGAGTATTTTTCATTTCATTTATTGTGTTGTTCATCATTGTTTGTTTCATCTTTAGTTCTTCTAGATTCTTGTTAAATGTTTCTTGCATTTTGTCTATTGTATTTCCAAGATTTTGGATCATCTTTACTATCATTATTTGAAGTCTTTTTCAGGTAGACTGCCTATTTCCTCTTCATTTATTAGGTCTGGTGGGTTTTTATCTTGCTCCTTCAACTGCTGTGTGTTTTTCTGTCTTCTCATTTTGCTTATCTTACTGTGTTTGGGGTTTGCTTTTTGCAGGCTGCAGTTTTGTAGTTCCCGTTGTTTTTGGTGTCTGTCTCCAGTGGCTAAGGTTGGTTCAGTGGGTTGTGTAGGCTTCCTGGTGGAGGGGACTAGTGCCTGTGTTGTGGTGGATGAGGCTGGATCTTGTCTTACTGGTGGGCAGGTCCATGTCTGGTGGTGTGTTTTGAAGTGTCTGTGGACTTATTATGATTTTAGGCAGCCTCTCTGCTAATGGGTGGGATTGTGTTCCTGTCTTGCTAGTTGTTTGGCGTAGGATGTGCAGCACTGTAGCTTGTTGGTCTTTGAGTGAAGCTGGGTGCTGGTGTTGAGATGGAGACCTCTGGGAGATTTTCACCATTTGATATTATGTGGAGCTGGGAGGACTCTTGTGGGCCAGTGTCCTGAAGTTGGCTCTCCCACCTCAGAGGCACAGCACTGACTCCTGGCTGCACCACCAAGAGCCTTTCATCCACATGGCTCAGAATAAAAGGGAGAAAAAGTAGAAAGAAAGAATTAGTAGAAGTAGAAAGAAAGAAAGAAAGAAAGAAAGGAAGAAAGAAAGAAGGGAGGGAGGAAGGAAGGAAGGAGGGAAGGAAGGAAAAAAGAAAGGAGCTAAAGTAAAATAAAATAAAGTAAGACAAATATAATAAAGTTATTAAAATAAAAAAATAATTATTAAGAGAAAAAAAAGAAAAAAATTAAAAAAACAACAACAAAAAAACAGACGGATAGAACCCTAGGACAAATGGTAGAAGCAAAGCTATACAGACATAATCTCACACAGAAACATACACATACATGCTCACAAAAAGAGGAAAAGGGGAAAATATCTTAAATGTTGCTCTCAAAGTCCACCTCCTCAATTTGGGATGATTCGTTGTCTATTCAGGTGTTCCACAGATGCAGGGTACATCAAGTTGATTGTGGAGCTTTAATCTGCTGCTTCTGAGGCTGCTGGGAGAGATTTCCCTTTCTCTTCTTTGTTCTCACAGCTCCGGGGCTCAGCTTTGGATTTGGCCCCGCCACTGTGTGTAGGTCTCGGGAGCCGAGGGGAGGGAGGGGCACGGCGTGCATAGCAAGCCTGCAGCAGCGGAGGCCAGCGTTACATTGCACCAACCTGAGGCGCGGCGTGCGTTCTCCCAGAGGAGTTGACCCTGGATCCCGTGACCCTGGCAGTGGCGGGCTGCACAGGCTCCCTGGTAGGGGGGTGTGGATAGTGACTTGTGCTTGCACGCACACTTCTTGGTGGCGGCATTAGCAACCTTAGCGTCTCATGCCCGTTTCTGAGTTCCGCGTTTTTGGCCGCAGATCGAGCCCGTCTCTGGAGCTCCTTTAAGCAGCACTCTTAATCCCCTCTCCTCGCGCACCAGGAAACAAAGAGGTTAGAAAAAGTCTCTTGCCTCTTCAGCAGGTCCAGACTTTTCCCCGGACTCCCTCCTGGCTAGCCATGGCACACTAACACCCTGCAGGCTGTGTTCACGCCGCCAACCCCAGTCCTCTCCCTGCGTTCCCACCAAAGCCCGAGCCTCAGCTCCCAGCCCCGCCTGCCCTGGTGGATGAGCAGACAAGTCTCTCGGGCTGGTGAGTGCCGGTCGGCACTGATCCTCTGTGCGGGAATCTCTCCGCTTTGCCCTCCGCACCCCTGTTGCTGTGCTCTCCTCCGTGGGCCTGAAGCTTCCCCCCTCCACCACCCGCAGTCTCCGCCCGCGAAGGGACTTCCTAGTGTGTGGAAACCTTTCCTCCTCCACAGGTCCCTCCCACTGGTGCAGGTCCCGTCCCTATCCTTTTGTCTCTGTTTATTCTTTTTTCTTTTGCCCTACCCAGGTACGTGGGAGGTTTCTTGCCTTTTGGGAGGTCTGAAGTCTTCTGCCAGCATTCAGTAGGTGTTCTGTAGTAGTTGTTCCACGTGTAGATGTATTTCTGGTGTATCTGGGGGGAGGAAGGTGATCTCCGCATCTTACTCTTCCGCCATCTTCCTGGAAGCCTTGCTATTAGTCTTTTTGATGTTCATTTTAAGGTGAATATCTTTTCTCTAGCTGGTTATAGGATCTACAGTTATACCTGGTGTGACATTTTTAATATTTATCTTGCTTGACATTGCTTGCTTGACATTTTGACTTTTTGAAAATATGGCTTAATGTCTCTCAACAATTTTAAAACATTCTCGGTCATTATCTTCTCAAATAATACTTCAAGTTCATTCTCTCAACTCTTCTGGGACTTTAATTAGCTGTAGATTAAAACTTTTAATTTCATTGACCAGAGTTCTTATACTCTATGATTTTTTTCAACCTATCTTTTTCCTCTCTGTGCTTTATAATGGATATTTTCAATGAACATATTTTTGTTTATCAACACTGATATTTCTATTGAAATATTGATATGTTTTCTAATCTATCCTGGATATATTTCTATATTTTAAATCACTAGCAGTCCTTTTAGTTCTGTCTATTCTGCAGTTAATCTTAGCCATTGAATTCTAAGTTAAATTATTATATTTTTTAATTTCTAGAATTGCCATTTTTATAGTTTATATTCTCTGTTAAAATTGCTAATCTGGTGTTTTTAATTTATTTGAACATATTAAGAATAGTTATTTTTAAGTTACTAGTTGATAACTCCATTATTCAGATTCTCTCTGGATCTATTTCTATTCCCTATTATTTCTCTTAGGTTTTGATTACATTATCTTGCTTAATTATATGCCTGGTTATTATTATTATTTTTTGTTGATAAATTCTAATCACTGCATATCAAAAAAATAAAGATAACTTGAGGCTTGGGGTGATGTTATCTTCCACCAGAAAAAATTTATATTTATTTCTAATAGGTAGTTAAGGACATTAGTAATCAAGGTTTGCTTTAATTGAGTGGGGTTTTAGATCTTTTGAGAGTGCTTTATGTTTTGTTCACCCTTATTCCAAAGCCTAGGAGATTTGTCAGTCTCTGCCCCGTTGGCAGATTCTGAAATTGAATTTCTTTCCATTTAGCCTCATGAGTCTGTTAAAGTTCTGTGGAAAAGTTTGTTTTGGAAATAGTAGAGACCCATAGGTTGAATTGTCTCAATTTTTGCATTTTTGAATTCATAATTCTTTACTTTCTTGTTGTTTTTCCAGTGAATTAAAACATACTATTCAAAACAATTTGCTCACATTTATTTATTTATTTAACATTTTTATTGGAGTATAATTGCTTTACAATAGTGTGTTAGTTTCTGCTTTAAAACAAAGTGAATCAGCTATACATATACATATATCCCCATTTCTCCTCCATCTTGTGTCTCCCTCCCATCCTCCCTATCCCACCCACCCCTCTAGGTGGTCACAAAGCACTGAGCTGATCTCTCTGTGCTATGTAGCTGCTTCCCACTAGCTATCTATTTTACATTTTGTAGTGTACATGCCACTCTGTCACTTTGTCCCAGCTTACCCTTCTCCCTCCCTATGTCCTCAAGTCCCCTCTCTACGTCTGCTTCTTTATTTCTGTCCTGCCCCTAGGTTCATCGGAACCTTTTTTTTTTTTTTAACATTCCATATATATGTGTTAGCATACGGTATTGGTTTTTCTCTTTCTGACTTACTTCACTCTGTATGACAGACTCTAGGTCCATCCACCTCACTACAAATAACTCAATTTTGTTTCTTTTTATGACTGAGTAATATTCCATTGTATATATGTGCCACATCTTCTTTATCCATTCATCTGTTGATGGACACTTAGGTTGCTTCCATGTCCTGGCTATTGTAAATACAGCTGCAATGAACATTGTGGTACATGACTCTTTCTGAATTATAGTTTTCTCAGTGTATATGCCCAGTAGTGGGATTGCTGGGTCGTATGGTAGTTCTATTTTTAGTTTTTTAAGGAACCTTCATACTGTCCTCCCTGCTCACATTTATTGGTTGTTTTAAGCTGGAGAGTTGATCTGGAATATCTAGTTTGCCACTATTGGAAGCAGAACTCCCTTCCAATGATTTAAAAAATTCAATATGTGTGTGTGTCTTATTTCAATGCATTTTATTTATTTTCCAAATCTGACTGGTCATTTTTGCTGTTTCTTCCTTGCTTACGTATCTTGTTTTTCTATTTCCCTCTCTTTTTAAAACATTCCATTCATAATTATTTTAATTCTATAACTGATATTTTTAGAACTCTAAAGGCTTAGGGGTTTAAACCTGTGGTGTTTCTGCTCATTCTCATAAATAGTGGAGTATTTCTTCATATGCTTGGTAATTTTTTTTTACTATGAGCTCATATTTTGTTAAAATTCTGTGGGAATCTTGAGGGCCTAACTTGGGGATATTTTCCTCTAGGAAGATCTTGTGCTTGCTCTTCATGGGTACAATTGGATGCTACTAAGTTGATACCATTCTAATATAATATTTCAGCTTCAGGTTTCTCTGGCTGCGCAGATGGTATATATTTGAAATTGTGACCTGAATGATTGCAAGTCAATGGGGCTGATTCTCAGGAGAAACTATTATAATTTGTGTGTGTGTGTGTGTGTGTGTGTGTGTTTCACCCAGAGACCTGATGAAGACAGACAAGGTCCTGAGAGGTTTCCATTGCTAATATGCAGATATTTTCAACATCTTTCCACTAGTGCTGTAGTACCTTTGAGGCCTCAAATTAATGAAGTCCATAACTCATGGGCCCTTTATTAGGTTGTAGCTGTGAATTCACGACCTGGATGTTTTGGGTGACGAGAAAATACATCTAGCATATCCAAGAACAGATAAAGTAGCATATTAATAGTGATGAAAAAAATTTTTTTAAGTCATGAATAATACTTACAGAGCTCAGGAAGAAAATGCACAGGCATGAAGCTGCTCAAAATAAGACAATAAGAGGTGGTGGGTATGCTGTCTATAAGATTCCAATTCCAGTTTAAAAAAGAAGATGGCTAAGAAAATGTCTCCTGTAAGTACTTGATCCAGAGACTGCTGGTTTTTGACCTCTGCCTGCACCCAACAAATACCTTCATAGTATACTTTAGGTAGACTTAAATATGTGCTAATACTTCCTGCTGTACTGTGACAATATCCAGTTTCACATTCATATGTGATCTATAACAGTTTAACTTGCTTACGCTTTTCTATTTAAAACTGTATTCTTGGTATAGCCTTTGTTCTATAGTTTTTTCCTAGATGCAGAAACATCTTTATCATACATTAAAGATAATGGTCACAGAGTAAAGATTTCCTAATCATAGTAAATTGAAGGAGTTTGGATACAGGATCAGTTCCATGAATTAGGGATTCCAGAGGCTAAAATTAACAGTATTAATGATATAGAGAACAAAAGTTACTATTAAAACATTGTGCATAAATTGCGCCTACTACTAATCCATATTTTTGATGATGAGAGAAATGAGGTGAAAAAGAAGATTAATGAAAAAATCAATGCTACTTTCTGTCTTCTTACTAAATAAGAGTTGATTTGTATCATTACTATTAGCATCTAAGTATAAATGGGAATAAGATTGGGTCTAGAGGGAGAAGTTGTGTTGAATTTTATGGCCCTGTTGTAGGCAAAGTGTAGTGCTTAATTCCACAGCTTTCCACTTATGGTATGACCACATGCTATTTTTTCCATATCCAGACTAGATATTAAGCGAACTCTTTCTATATATCAAGAAAAAATGCTGCAGAAATATATTTCTTATTTAATTTCTACTATTCTTTTAAATGGCAGTTTGCTGAATGTATCTGGGTGTACAGCTAATGACCCATGAGCAATAAGCAACTGTTTAAGTAAAATGCACTATGAAAAAGCTTTTACCAAACAGCATTTTAATATTTTAAATAGATTTTCCATTGCAGGCTCTTTGTAACTGGATTAGTTCTCTGATGTGTTCTGACAGAGCTGTGGTTAGGGATACTCCATTAACTTTGTCTGTCATCTTATTTTCCCTAGTATCCAGCAGAACACCCTTATATTTCATAATTTGTATTGCTATCAGTGCTGATTTGTAAATGTGCAAATTATAATTAACAGTGGCTACTACTTCTATTAAATATTAAGTCATTCTTGCAGCTTATATTTTCCACAGCAGATGGAGCCCTGTGGTATGCAAATAGACTTCCCTTACATTGTCAGCAATTTTTAACCTATATTTTAGCTTAAAGGATACATTTTTCCCCTGTTTGCTTTATGTTTTCTATAACATTTAGGTTAATATTTATTTACTGCAAATTCTCTTTCTACCAATAAGAATTTCATGGACTGTTACATCCCAGCACTGTGGTTTTGTTTCCCTTCATTAAAGCTCCTTAATCATCTAGCTTGCTTGTAAGTACGAGAGCTTGTTATTTGTACAGATGCTGCAGCATTGCATAAGGAGCACTTAGTTATTTTTTAATATGCATAGCAGAAGCAAAAATGTTAGGTATACCATCGTAGGTTTTAATTTGAAATACAATCTATGTGCACATTTTTCCCCCAGAATAAGCAAAAGCATTTAAGGTTTTATACTGTGTCTTAAACATTCTATTAAATGTCATCAGCCGATTCAGGAAAATGTATTGCAAAAACATTAGAGAAGTATAAAATGTGTAAATGTAATAGATGCTTGGGACATGGAGAGGAATGTAAAAGTCCAACATTTATCAGGTAACCATAAACCACTAAGAAACATTGATAGAAAGTAACATTCTTGTGATATATAATATTTTAAGCATGAACTCTTATTTCTGGTATTTATTGCATGGCTGTTGTATTAAAAAGCACTAATCCAGAATTATTGCAACCTTCCCTAACTGTGGATTCCTAAAGTATGAATATTTTGGTTGAGGAGTGAGTTCTAACTTTCTTAACAATGAAAGGATATGCACTCTTTAAACCCATCAGAATGAGAAGGTTGTTTCTTTGACAGGTTTTTAAGGGCAAGTTAAGACTGCCGGGGAAACCATAGAACTCAAAGGCATTAACTGACAAATTAAGCAAAGAGTAATGAAAACTTCGATGTGTTTGAATCATCATTCATTGAACTGTAATTGCTTTAGCAGCAGAAAATTAAATTGTAACAAGTAAGGGTCTTGACACTTCCCGCAATTTCTAAAAAAAAGTTTGTACATGCCATGGAGGATAAACAGCAGTCACATGAAATACTGGATGTGAGTCTTTTAATTAATTAATTTTATTTATTTATTTTTTTGGAATCAGCCATTCAATAAGACACGCAAGTTTACTGTAACAGCCTGCTTTTTTGGAATCTTTAACACGGAAAATTTTTGATCTGTAGCAGATAATGCAGTTATAAGAAGGGTCTTCTTCAAGGCATAAGGCCAGCTGGTTTATGGGAACAAGTAGAAATGACTTGCCCCTTATATGATAGCCTTCTCCCCCACATTCTGGGGGAGGAAGAAAAAGCAGGAATATGAGGAGATAATTGTTCAGATTTTGCCTTTATGGGTGTTATTTGCTATTTTCGTTGAAAGCATTTTAATTTATTGTGACTGGGCAAAGAAAGTAATCTCCAGGTAGCAGGTTTTCCTTCCAAGAAAAAGAATACCTTTATTGCTGTTGTTTTTTTTTTTTAATGGTATGAATATGCGAAAAGAACACAGGATACTCAGATAGAAAAGCATATTTGTTTTTCTGTGGATATCCTATAGGACTCAAACAGAATACACAAAAGCTTTATGAAAAAAATTTTTAGATTAATTGAAAGTCGTAGTTATGAAACCCACAAAAACAGCCTGACCAACCTTTCTGTGCGCGTTAGAGACTGTGATTTTCCCAACAGCTAATGCTTCAGCTTTGGGTGGGAAACTGTGATGAACATTTGAGTGAGAAAATATGTGTCTGAGTTAGAGCATCTGCTTTCATTACTTAGTTTTCAAGAGGACATTGCAAGTCAAGGAAATGAGTGGGTTTTATCCTGGAGAGAATCCAGGGGAAGCTAGATCTTCTTAAGAAGACAAAGGAAGAGCAGATTTCAACAGCTCTGAGGAGGGAGCTGTGGGTGAGGCTGAGTGGGTTGATGGCTTGCTGGGTTGGTCAGTGATGAGCTCTACTCATCTGGGGACAGTGCATCCTCCCTCAGCAGAATGAAGTTTTGTTCAAGGTTCAGGGTTAACCCATTTAAAACCTTCCCATTAAAATATTCCAAAATGAGGTGCCCTAAGAGAAAGCCTTTGCCTCAAATAGCTGTGCTTAATACAGATTGCCTGGAGAGGATCCTGCATGACATTTAGAAAAGCCTGGAAGGAGAAACATAGTGGGAATGTGGAGAACAAAAACGAACTGGACTTGGGTGTGGAATTTCAAATTTAAAGTTTAGGGAAGGGTTGCCATATAAGGTAACTAAATTTCAGCGTCAAGTGATTTCATTAATGCTTCACAAACCATCTACGTTCAGAAAGAGAGTAGGGGATTTGCCTACTGTTCAAATAGTCTATATATTTCTATAGCTTGAAAGATGAAATATAGGACTTAGGACAATAATGACGAGTAGGGTATTTGTTAATATACATATTAAAAGCTGTCACAGCAGCAGAGACAATCAGGCTAGTTTCTATTCCCTCTTTATTCAGGGGCTAAGGCTAAGGGTGGAGGTGTGGGGTGGAGTAGAGAAAGAGGGGGAATGGGATACCCCTGGATAAGCCAGAGAAAAGGATTGTTTTGTTTTATTTTAACTTCAAATGCTTATGACAGGCTCTGGGGACCTCACATTGTCAGTAGCTTCTCATATTAGCTAAAGGCAGTGTCTTCTCTGGACCTGACTTCCTTCTCTATGTACCTTTGTATCTTCAGCCAGCAGCATCTACACAGCCAGGTTTAGGTCTCCTAGCTTTCTGCTTACTGTTTCCTACAAAAACTCTAGTATTCAAGATCTGTCATGATGGCTATCACAAGGCTAATGTACAAAGTGGACGCAGTGGAAATCAAGGGTCTTTCATTCCCATTTTACTGGATCCTTCTTCCGGACAATACCTTCTTGTCACCTCCTTCAGGGAGCCCAACCCCAGCTATCCTTCCCTGACATACCTCACCCCTCAACCATCCTCTTCTTGGCCTCATTTAAATGTATAAGTTCTGTGGCCTGTGCTCTCAGTACTTTATGTTTATTTAATCTTACCTGGTAAATAAAAATAAGATGCTATTAACTGGGACTTCCCTGGTGGTCCAATGGCTAAGACTCTGCACTCCCAATGCAGGGGGCCTGGTTCGATCCCTGGTCAGGGAACTAGGTTCCACATGCCTCAACTAAGAGTTCACATGCCACAACTAAAGATCCCACATGCCACAATGAAGATCCCGTGTATGGCAACTAAGACCCAGCGCAGCCAAACAAATATATAAATAAATAAATATTTTTTAAAAAGGTGCTATTAACTGACAGAGGTCTTTGGGTAATGTCTGCCTTTTGATAGAAATTTTCATTTACATGGACCAAGAGACCCTGTGCTAAGACCAGTAGGACAGGAGCATCCTTTGTTTTCCTTCCCATCATAAGTTTAACTACTTTGCCTATGAGGAGTTTTGGCCTTCTATTTAAAGTCCATGAGATTATGGAAGGACCCCAAACCAGTGCCTTCCTTTTAAAAAAAAGGTGAACTAAATATCAGTCTTTAGCACATCCTCCAGAATAATACTTGTTCAGGATCTGTGGGCTTACACAAGCCTAGTATTAGTCTTAATGGAAATTAAATAGTAAATCTAAGTAAAATTACCCTTTAAGGTATTCAGCTTTACAAAAAAAAAAAAAAAATGTGAACTCCCCTTGACTTCTTCATGTTCCTGGCATTTTATTTTAGATTTTTATGGATCTGCTTTTTTTTTTTTCCTTCTTATTTAGTTATTTATTTATTTTAACATCTTTATTGGAGTATAATTGCTTTACAATGGTGTGTTAATTTCTGCTTTACAACAAAATGAATCAGTTATATATATATACATATGTTCCCATATCTCTTCCCTCTTGCGTCTTCCTCCCTCCCGGGTGGGATAGGGAGGGTGGGATATGGATCTGCTTTTGAAGACCCTGAGTGTAATTGTTACAGATAAATGCCTTCTCTGGTAAACTTGAGAGAAACTCCATGCAAAAAGCTTTGTTTCCTGGGGGAGGAAGTACACAAATTTTCCAGTACATTTGCCAAATGCTGTAGATGCTACCTAAAATTTGAAGATTTGCAGTGTACATTTGTGTGGTAAAAGCTCTGAGAAGTCCTGTAGTAAAAAAGTCTGTTTGAAATTGTTTAACTCAGCATTTCCTAAATGTGTAATTCTTTCGTGCACAACATTCTGGGGAACTTGTTTTCTGATTAACACAATTGTGAGGGATGGGGCGGGGCATGACGCTGTAGACATCTGCTTGTACTCTAATTATTTTAGTAGAAAAGAAGGGAGAAAATGTTATGTTGCAAGCTAACGTGGGCAGCAACAGCAAACACACCCATTTTTTAAATTCATTCATTATGCATTAAGAATTTACTGAACACCAACTATGTAAATAAGACTGAATGAGGAATTGGGGTGCTTCTCTCAGAAAACCTAATCCTTTTCTAGAGGTGTTTATAGGATGTTAGGAAACACTGAGATAGTAAAGGTATTCCAGATTGCACGCATGTGACTAAATAAGTGATCAGTGGTGAGAAGATCTCTTCCAGGGCTTGAGTCTTGACTTCTTGGGATTTGCAAGGGGTACTTGGTGCTGATGACTACCGCCTCATCTAAGCCACATTCTGTGCTGACATCCAGACTCAGTAAAAAAAAAACCAAATAGGAAACATCACTTCATTCTGTTGAAAGCTTGTGCTGGAAGCAATGCTTTCTATGTCTGATATTGAGGAGAGAGCACTGGGCTTGGGCTCAGAGGACTTCAGTTTGAATCGGCCTCCATCTTTCAGAGCCTTGTGGTTGGATACATCCCTGACATTGCTGAGGCACAGATACTGAGGATCCAGTTATTAACATTTTCCTGGAGTGAATCTGAGAGGATGCTGGGAGGATCTAATGAAAACAATTGTGTTCTTTGTAAGGTGTAAAATTCTATATACATGTTAGATATGCTTGCCATTTTTCTTGGACCAATCAAAATAATTAATCGATATGTGAATCATTGCCTAAAATACTTTCCACTCATTTTTCTCCCTTAATCTTTACAACAAGTCTAAGTGTTAATTAATATAATTATTCCATTTTACAGATGAGAAAACTGAGGCTTCAGAATTTAAATCATAGCTTAAAGTAAAACAGCTGTGAATTTTCAGTGTGTGAGATCTTTGCCATGTTCAGCAACTTTGGAATTCATTCTTTTATTCAACTAATATTATTAAACATGCATTTACTATGGACTATGCATTGCTTCAAGTTCTGAGTGTATAGTAGTGAACAAAATGGACTAAAGTTTCTGTCCTTGTGAAGTTTAAATTCTAGTGAGGGAGAGAAACAATAAACATAGTAAATATGTAAACTATGTAGAATGTTAGAAAGTGATGGGTGCTATGGAGGACAAACAGAATAGGACAAGAGGGATCTGGGAGTGTGAGGAGAGGGGGTGCAATATAATTTCAAGTAGGTTGGACAGGGTTGCCTGTTGAGATGGTGACTGCTGAGCAAAGGTTTGAAGAAGGTGAGGGAATGAGTCATGTGATATCAGAGGGAAGAGTGTTCCTGTCAAAGGGGACAAATAGTGCAAAGGTCCAGAGGTGTGAATATGCTGTTTGTGTTTGAGAAGCAGTATGTCCAGTGGGACTGGAGAAAAGTGAGCAGGGGAGGGTAAGAAATAGACCAGAGAGGCCAGACTGTATAGCCCTGTAGACCTTTTCCAGGGTTCTGGCTTGCACTGTTTGTAGAGTGAGAGACATGGAGGAATTTTGAGTAGAGAAGTCACATGGCCTGGTGTCTATTTTAAAAGGATCACTTGGCCAGTTTGTTGCGAATACACTGTAGGGGCTAAAGGTGGATGTAAGGAAATCAAAAACTGCTCATTCCTGGTACAGAATGAAGTGAATTAGAACAGGCTTCCAATCTCATTTGGTGTCCATTAAACTCGGTTAGTTCATTTTCCATATAGCAAAACGAGTAAGCTGGGGAGGCCTGTTTGAACACCTATTTATCTTGGCCAAATATTTTCTTCTTGCATCTAGAAGTCATTTATTTGGCCATGTTGGTGCTATAACCAAAATGAGTTTTTCTATAATAGTGACATAAATCCTGGAATTCCAATAGAAGTTTAGATTATATAGGACTTTTTTTTTTTTTGTGGGTGGTATATTCCAAATACTTCTTATCAAAACCAGTACAATTTCAAGTGTAGACTGAATAGTGATTTAAGAACACCATCTATCCAGGTTCTGTCTGAGGCCAGAATATACAGTAATAGTGAAATAGCATTAGCAGTCATATGCTACTATGCATAACAGGATCAGAGCCATGTTCTTTTGAAAAGAAGGCATGGAAAACTGACACAATGGGAATCTGATCTCTAGACTTCAGATCCATACAACTGAGCCTAGATGAGGAATTTGATGCTGTTGTTCCTATTGAACTGATAGAACTGGAAGTCACATAAACTGCAGTAAGCTCATTTATGGATACTCAAGTAAGTTTTTGGACCATGCTTGGGTTAATGATAGGGCAGAAATGCCATTAGAGCAGAATACTGTTAATCCACTCGTGACATGCATTAGTGATACTTGAAAAGTTGTACAGTAATGGGGACTTTTGTAGTTTTAGCTCATCCCCCTATTAAGATTTGTAGGTGTTTTATATAAACGTTTATGATTCTCCCATTCACCCTCAGTGCATGACTGAGATCCATTTAACCTACCAAGAGACACGCTCAAGAAGGCTTTCTGTTAATGGAATGTGACTGCCTTGTTTTCTTTCAAAATGCAATACAGTTACTTTGGAATTACAAGTCTACTGTGTGACCAAGAAGTATCCTCAGCTGAAATGCAGATTGCACAGTGTATTGGAAATGTGAATCGTATTTTCGTTATTTACTCAAGGGTTCATGATTGGGAGTAGAAGCGCAGCAAAAAGAGGAGACTTTTCAAGAAAGTATTGGATTAATCTGAGGTTCTTCCCCTTCGTATCTGATTTATCTTTTGCCATGAATTGACCAAAGCCTTCATGGAAGATATGCTCAGACAATGACAGCCAATTACCTGTTAGAAATATCTGTGATGCTCGACTCAACAGCACATAACACTAAAAAATTTGAACCATACAGAAAAGACTAGCATGGCCCCTATGCAAAAGATAATATGCAAATTTGTGAAACATTCTCTATTTTTAAACTAAACTTATTGTGATGATAATTTTGTAATAAATGTATATATCAAATCATTAAGTTGTACACCTTAAACTCATACAATGTTACATGTCAATTATACTTCAATAAAACTGGAAAAAAATAGAAGAATTTGTGTTTGGGGGCTGAAGGGAGAGCCAAAGAGTCAGGTAAGGCAGTCCCATCTTTTGAGACTATAGTCATGAATTTAGCAAGAAATTGAAAATGCAAAATGCTGTATTAACCACATATGTAGTTACCTGAAATCCGGCATCATTTTAAACAAAGTGGTTAAGAGGGTATAAATGTTAGTATTCCATTGCCATCCCTGCCACCACAAATCTACAGCCTACTATTTTCCTACCATATATTTTCTAATGATGCTTCTGTTGATAGAAAGCCCTAGTCATTTTTTATTAATGGTTGCTGTGACTTCTCCCCGCTCTCTTTCCATTGGCACAGCATTTACTGATTAAAGATGCTGGGTGAGTCAGAATATTCCTTGCATAATGATTGGTTAGTTGGAATGGGTACCAGCTCTTCCTTCGTGATAAAGAACAGTGTATATAAATAAGGGTAAGAGATTTTCTTGATGTTCAAGGTCTTTGGTCTCTGAGTTACAGACTATAAATATTTCCTGGGCCACATTCTAGATGCAGAACTTCCACTGCAGTCAACAGAAATTTTGTGACAAAATTAATGGCAGGAAAATTAACTATGATTATTTATTATTATTTCTTTTTGACTGCTCTGAAGATACTTTGGTACATAAAGTATTGAAAAGTATTGAGTTTTTCTAGTGGCTCATTTTCATGCAAATGTTTATCACATTTCTGGGTATTGTTTTCCTCTATCATGTATATTTCCATCTTCCATGGGTAAATCAAAATCTTCATCCACATTGCATATTCAGCCTGTATTCTCATTAATTGTTACGAATATGTGATTTTCATTTATGATTTTAGTGGGTGTTTCTGAAAGTTCCACAGCAGCATCTGGCCAGGAAATGGTGTCTGTGAATCAGAATCACTACACCTAATTTTATTTTTCTTCTGTGTACTCATTTCTCTAATCCTTTCCCAGCAAACAGGAGGGATTCCTGTTTGGATTCTTTTTTATCTTAATTTTCAGAGACCCCCTGCCCCCCATGTATAGACTTTAGGTTTAATTTTGCTTTTTCTGTTATGCATGGTTCAGGGAACAATGGAAGCAAATCTTGAGTCCCCTCTTTCTTTCTGCTAACGTTCACATCTAAGCCACCACCATGGTTTAATCTGACCAGTGTAAGCACCTCCTAAGAGGTTTTTCACCATGTTCAGTTTCAGTCCCTCCCTTCTAATCTCTCGATGCTGATGTTAGAATGATCTTTTAAAGTGCAGAGATGATTCTGCCTCTCTTTGCTTAAAACTCTTCTTATTGTCCTTAGGATAAGCAAATTCTTGAACATAGCTCATGGAGCTCTATATACTCTGGTCCCTACTTGCCTCTCCAGGCAGTTGTTCCACCCTCTCCCTCACTCCACGCTCAGCCACAGGGACCTGCTCTCAGATCCCCACATCATCACTTTCTTTCACCTCCAGGCCTTTATACACTATTGCTTGGCTTACTACTCCGCTCCACATGCCCCTGAGTATATCCTACTCATCATTCAAGTCTCAGCTTAAACTCCCCTCTTCTGAGTGGCTGTTCCTATGGCCATAGATGGGCTTTGCCTTCCCATAGGATCCTGCACTTGACCTTTCAAAATAGTGATCACACCTGTGACTTTTTGTTTAAAGTCTATCTTCCCCGCTAGATTGCTTTCTTTGTTAGCAATCTTTGTTAGCATGGTCACTGAGGCCAGTGAGCATACTTGTGTTGTTTATTGCTCTGTCCCCAGCACCTTGCACAGAAAAAGTGTTTGGACACCTAACAGGTATGTAATAAATGTTTGTTGACTTCCTAATTCCACTGCTGTCCTCAGTTACTCCTTTTACACTGCTATCAGTAGATGCAAGTTCATTTCTTTCCAAGGAGACAATGGGATACTCTTTGAAGGTTGCACAGATACTCATTGTCCTTTATGATTTTCTCTGGAGCTTCTTCCTGATGTTAATTTTTACCCTCAGAGCTCACTCTTCTCTGGAGTGACTGAAACATCCATGTGTGAGTGGGAGATCTCTAGCCTGGGAGATGGAAGCCTTGAATTTGAATTTGCCTATGACAAGTTAGGTTTTAACTTGGGCAGGCCATTTAATCTCTCTGGTTATTATTCCCCTAGGCCACAAAATGAGATGAACAGACTAGACTAAATCGATAGGCTCTTCTGTGATGCTAAGAAGCCATTTTGTGCACTTCTGGGAAGAGTTAGCCCACTGTCCTGGAGTGTAGAAGAGAAAATTACTGAAAGGTGGTCAGATGGAAATTCAGCATCTCTTCCTAGAGTGAAGGTTAGATCTTGACCTGGAGAGGGCTGAGGATAGGTTGTCTGTTTCCTCCAGCTTGTGCCCTCCTTCTTCTTGTTCCTCTGTGATTCATGGCAGCCCTAGGCAGTTGGGGCTTATGGAGACAGAGCTGATGGGGGACACACATGAAACATTCTCTCACCTGGATTAGAAGCAAGCCAGGAGAGAGTATAAACACATGGTGGAGGTCGTTCGTGTATGTGCGTGGAGGTGGTGGGGTGATTGTTATTGCCTCCTATCTAATCATTGTATCTTTATTCATATAATAGCCACATTGCTAAAGAGTGTTTAATGTATAATTAGTGAAAGAGCATAAGACTTAGAATTAGACTGACTGGGATTTAATTTCCAGCTCCATCACTGTGGTGTGGGTGTGTGTGTGTGTGTGTCTGAGAGAGAGAGAGCGAGCAACAGAGACAGAGAGCCACTGAGACCCAAGGCAGTTAATTTGATTTCTATGAATCTTAGTTTCCTTCTCTACCCATTTATGGTAGTAACTATGGCATGGCATTAAGGATTTTAAAAGATCACATTTATATGATGAGTTATTAGTGTCCACTTAGCATGTCTTCCCTCTTCTTCTGATAATGCCATTCTCCTCTAGAGAACCTGCCCTTCCCTACTTGGATCATGTCTCTGATGTAAGGGGCTGCCAATCAAGTATCAACTAGTTGCTCTACAGAAGTCCACCTTAACCATCTTTTTATTTTTTTTGCGGTACGCGGGCCCTCACTGCTGTGGCCTCTCCCGTTGCGGAGCACAGGCTCCGGACGCACAGGCTCAGCGGCCATGGCTCACGGACCCAGCCGCTCCGCGGCATGTGGGATCTTCCCGGACCGGGGCATGAACCAGTGTCCCCTGCATCGGCAGGCGGACTCTCAACCACTGCACCACCAGGGAAGCCCCACCTTAACCATCTTTAAAGCAAGGATCTGCAGATGAACTGAGCCTAAACAATCAGGGTATAGCCCTGGATGTTTGAAATTGAGGCTTTAGGTGAGGCTTTCTGGTAGTGAAGGTTTGAAAATGCAGACTCAGAAGGTTTGGGCAACTGGGGTCCTAGCTTCTCAGAGAATTCCGATTTGCAGTAGAAGACATCCTGGTACGATCAAATCTTTTGTTCTAGTCATTCCCAATTACACTCTTACTCTTCCTTGTCACATGAGACAATAAATTTACCTTTTTGCCTAAGCCGGCTCAAATTGCAGCCCAGTGATTTACGTATCAAAGAGTCAAAACTAGTAGAGTAGCATACTGTAGACCCTGGGGATTACTTTTCTTCTTCACACAAATATGATGTTATTTTGTGTTTCCTATTAGTCTAGGCCCAGACATCAAGGGTTGAAAAATCAAGAGCTTCTATATTCTGAATTCCAAGTTTTTAATAAATCACTGATCTCTCCTTTCACTTTCCCCCAGAGATTTAACTACTAATCCAAATAATATTTTTTAATACTTTGAGGCCTTAGAAATATAACAGGTGTGGATAGTTAAATACACTAATGTATATTATTACCAAGAATGTAAAATTGGCACAATATTTTAAGATGTTCATTTTGTAGTAAGTGTCCAAAGGCTTTGTTTATATTCTTTCACTCTCTGATTCTACTTCTTTTATTCTATCCTATGGAAACAAGCTTGGATATGAACACTGATATATGTGCAAGTTTATTTATTGTAGCTTAATTTGTAAGGATGAAAAATGAAACAACTCAGTAAATTTTCTAATTCGGGGAGTTATTTAAATTTCATGCAGCCTTTTAAATAATTTTTAGAATATTTGATGACATGAGAAAACTCTGGATGTATTTTTCAGTGAAAAATAAAGAGTATATAAAATAGTATATATAGTATATTTCTAATTTTCAATACACACACAAACACACACGCAAAGTATATGTGTATGTTTAGAGCTATATAGAAAAAATACCAACAATGGTTCTTCCCTAGGCAATTGGGTTTCCATTGTGTGGAAGATGTTGTGACTGACTCCCCAGCATCCATCCCATTATCCTCTCTACCTCCATACCAGGTGCAACAGCCATGCAATTTGATAAGGTTGACTTTTACCTTGAGTTCCGTAGGTGGCCCATCATTGAGAGAGGCTAATCAGCATGATCCCATCCCTCTAGTTATGCTTATTAGGTTAGAGGTAGACACATAATCCAGGCCCATGCCATTTAGTGCAATCATTATCTTGGCATTAATGTCTGATTCAGAGATAAGCATATACTTTCATTTGAACCAATTAGAAAGACTTGAAGGATTTTTGTTGGGTGGTAGATATCCATTCTCTCTCCCTGATCATGGATGAGGAAATATGAAGTCCCAGGTGATATCAGAAGAGATTTTTTGA
Source organism: Lipotes vexillifer (assembly GCF_000442215.2). NCBI lineage: Eukaryota > Metazoa > Chordata > Mammalia > Artiodactyla > Lipotidae > Lipotes > Lipotes vexillifer. Next base: position 1,746,309 of record NW_006790230.1, on the reverse strand, counting down.
CTGTAGAAGGAAGTTGGCCTTAAGGGTAACTGACACACAGAATATGGAGCAGAGGTTGACCAGATACAAGGTCATGCGACCTTGTGTCTGGTGGCATTGTCACATTTCTGAATTAAAATGGCACTGAGGTCTTCCCTAATTTTAGAATGAGCGAATATATTATCTAATCATTTAAGCTAGATGGCATTGAGGTTTTCATTACATAAAAAAAAAAAAAACAGATCAAACTTAAAGTGGTGTACATTTTATTCTTTATACTTTCCAGTATTTTTTAAAGATTCTCTGCCCTAAACACATATTGCTTTTATAATTAAAAAATTATTTATTTAAAAAATTGTTATTAGCTAAGAATTGGCAAGGACCCATTAAATCAGTATGTATTTTTCTCTCCTTACTCACTCTCCCCCTTCTCCTGAATCTCCTTCAATTCTCTTCCCCCAATTCCCACAAGAGCCAGAGAAGCCAACAAAATGTCAAAATTTTGTCACTCCGTTAATTAGGAGACGAATTGGGTGAGGCACAACCTACATTCTGTGAAATTGATTGGCAAGTGACTGGCAGAGCTACCCTCTTGCTAAAGGGGCAATGGCAGAAATGGGATTGATCACCGTTTATCACCATGTGGCTCATTCTAAACACATAGAAACCTGGGAGGATTCAGAGTCACTGGTTACCGTATGCTGACGCAAGAAGCTCCAAACCCAGGATCTAAAACTCCCTTACCTAATTCGGCAGTGTGCTCAAAGGAAGAAACCCCAGGAGCAAGGTGGATTGCAAAAGCTAGAAGTAAACTTAAACCAGGCACATATTCCTATCCAGTGAGTTACAGTCATGTCAAATTGGTAAGGCCTGATGCATTTGGGAGAAGGTTCTTTTTGAGGGAGGTGAGCCTGTGGAAAATGGTGAGGGTATAGAGAAGTAGCCCCAGAACGCTACTGACAAGGTGATTCAGAAATGGAACTGAAGAGGAACAAGGGAGCCAGCGGCCAAGCAGCTTTAGAGTATCAAGCAGACAGCTCTCAAAAATACTACCTTGGGGAAGAAGAATGCTCGCTGGCAGACTCTGTCTAATGAAGGCACCCCTATCCTTATTTCCCCACACCCCATTGCTCCTGGTTCCAGACTACATGCACGGTGGGGCTGCCACTGACTAGATGCGAAATCTTAGGCCAGCCACTTGACCTCTCTGTCTTTGAGTTTTCACATCTGTAAAAGGGCTGAGAGTCAGACCAGATTACCTCTAAGGACTCAGCCTGCTTTGAAACTCTGCAGTTCTACAGTTGGTCCACCCATCTGCCTGTCTGCACAGGTCAGCCAATGAGGAGAGCCCTGGAAGCCTGAGCCCTCTGGAGTGTAGTGTTGATTCCCTGCTGGGGAGGAAGGCATCTTCCCAAAGTGGTGCTCTCAGGAAGGCAGGGGGCTTGTGAAGTCGACGCTGAGCTCCTTGCAGCTGCTCTGCAGAGGGGAAAAAACCTGTATTTTTAAAGAAGCGAATGGTTCTTTTTTGTTTAAACAAAATTAACTCACAGCTGCAAGCAGCACAATGAAAGCACATTTTAAAATAATCAGATGCTTTTGGGGCCTCCTTCTGCTGCCAGAACAACTTCAGTACGAGCTGCTGCCGGCTGCCTTTCGAGGCTGCAGCCTCTGGCGCCAACCGTCCGGGGGTGCAGTGAAGCCGAAAGCTGTTGGTGTCAGAAAAGAGGCCGAAAGTTTTATGATCTCAGGGACCCTAAAGGCCTCAGCTGTTTATTTGTTTGTTCTGTTCTCATTAGGATGTTACATATTTTTGAAAGGCATGTGACAGCTAATAGGTTGTTTTTAAAGGGTCATTTCCTTAAACATTTAAAAAAATGTCCAGTGATCTTTTAAATTTTATTTGATTATCTAATCTTTATTTTATAACAGTAATGAAGTGTGAGCCCATGCAGTCCCTGAGAGGTGCTTGAGATGACCAAGGTCTAAAATCATGCTAGTTTCTGAATTTCCACCTACACTCAGTACATTGATTTTTAGATGAGGATGCTGTATACTTAGAGGATTGTTTTGTTTTTTTTAAAATATTTATTTATTTTTTTTTTTTCTCTATGTCAGGTCTTAGTTGCAGCATGAGGGGTCTTTGTTGCAGTGCTCGGGCTTCTCTCTAGTTGTGTCATGCAGGCTCCAGGGCTCTGTAGTTTGTGGCATGTGGGCTCCCTTGCTGAGGCGCTCGAGCTCAAGAGTTGTGGCACACGGGCTTAGTTGCCCAGTGGCATGTGGGACCTTAGTTCCCGGACCAGGGATCGAACCCACATTGCCTGCATTGGAAGGTGGATTCTTTACCACTGGACCACCAGGGAAGTCCCAGAGGATTGTTTAAAATATTCTCTTCCACCATGATGTATCTGCCTGTTGTTCAAGCTGCTGAGTTGACCTTAGAAGAAAAAGACATAATGGAGTTGAATACTTTGAGAAAAGCCTAATAAAATACTTAACATGTTGGAAGGGTTGACTTTGCCTCAGAGAATTAAGATTCTTCATCATGAGGAGCTGAAGTCCAAGAATCACCTTGATCACTGGGGCTGGGCACAGGGACTTATAGTCAGGTGATTCCTTCTGGGCTACCTGTTAATGGTGTGACCCTGGGCAAGGCTCTGCATTTTCCAGATTTCTTGCCTGCACAGCAGAGATCAACACTGCTAACTAACCTAATGTCTTGAGGGCCAAATCGGAGTGCATGTGTATAGTAAGCATACATTCTGCTCATGGCAAGAGTCTAGCCTGACAAACATTTATTGAGCACCTACTATGTTTTCAATAAATGTTTCCTTCTCTTTATTTTAAAGCACAGATTTAGCTATCAAATATCAGGAACTTAAATGGATTTAAGATCTTCTGAAGATTGAAAAAATAGACATAGGACCAATGAAAAGCAATACTGGGTAGAAAAAGAATGGATCTTTTCACCTCAAGACTGAAAGTCTCACTAAGTTCAAAAAAGTTTTTATATATTAAAAGATACTCTCTATTTACTAGACTTTAAAGGAAAACTGGGAAACAAAATTTGAAGCAGGTCTAATATCTTGAGGTTGCTGTTTTCGAAGTCAAACCCATCCTAACATCAGAGTTAGGAGCCTGGCTGTGATTGAAAGACACTTCCTTTGTTCTCTTTAGAATTAATAGTGATGGTACTATCTATTATTATTATAGTTAAGAGTATAGGATAAAACCACATCATGTTGTTAAGGCCTAAGTCTGTCTTTCTTTAATCTGACAATTGTAACAACAATGATAATAATAATGTCAAAGTCGTTCTAAACTCTGTACATATAGTACCACATTAATACTCATAACAATTCTTGTGGTAATTCCTGTTTTTTATTTTCTCCATTTTACAAATGAGGAAACTGAGACACCAAGAGGTTAAATGACTTGTCCAAGGTCACACAGCTTAATGGTAGAGGCAGAATTTGAAGAAAAGCAACTGGCTCTGGAGTCTGCACTTAAACCACTTATTTATTATACAATCATTTTCTTAACTATGAATTAAGTGTTGTCACAGCTATCTTGAAACACAATATGCCATCTTAAACACCTAAAATCTGGACTATGTATTATAGTTTGTAAAAAAATTTCCTTGTAGTTTGCAGTGATGTTTGTAATTGGTATCTAGAGGAAGATGCCCTTAGGAATTTAACATGTTCTTCCATTAAGCATGTGAGTCTATGCGCACAATATTTTTATTGTGATGTAGCTGTTTGGTTTCCTTGGAAGTTGGAGGAAAGTCCATCATGTCACAACATGTCAGCCAACTGTAAGACAAAAAACCTTATCCAGGAATATGCCTGTTACATTGTGAGCACTGTAAAAGGTGCAATTTCAAGAGAATAACAAGAATTTCCCTTTGACAAACGTTCTCCTGCCTTCTAGAAGCTTAAGGGCTAATAAATCATGTCACCTAAACACAGAAAGAATAAAGAAACAGAAGACTAGGGAAAATATGCCTGTGTATACCATAAATGTGATCCAATAAACCATTCTATTCCTAAATATTCTTTAAATCCATTTTCCCTACACAGCCCCTGCCCTTTACTTCCCTAGTCCTGACTCAGATCCTTACCACTTCCTCCCATAGCATCGCAGTAGCCTTCTACTTGGTCTCTCTTCCTCCAGTGCCTTTCCTTCTAATCCATTTCCACACCCTCTCCAGGTGACCTTGCTGAAACAGAAAACTGACCCCAGTACTATTCTGTTGAGAACCCTCCCCTGACTCTTCATCACCACAGAATAAAGCTTGAGGTCCTTACAGTGACATATAAGGCCCTCCACAAAATCCTATGCATGGTTTTCCAACCTTTCTTCCCTGATGAATTGTGCCCTTCATGCTTTGCTCTTTCAAGCATCTGGAATGCCTTTTCTGCTCTTGTCTGCTGGGAGAAATCCAGTGAATCCTCTCAGACTCAATTTAACCATCACCTCTTTGGAGAATCCTCCTTTGACCACCTCCTTACTAATCCCTTAGTCAGAAATAGTTCTCTCACCTCTGTGCTCTCATAACATGTTATACAAACCTTTATTACAGCCCTTCCCATGGTGTTTTGTAATTCTTGGACTACATGTCAATCTTCTTCACCAGAGGAAGGTCCCTGTAAGGTGAGAATTGTGTCTGCACATTCTATCTGCAGTATCTGACACAAAAAATGTGTTCAATAAATGATTGTAGATTGAGGAATCAATGAATGATGGAATAAATCATTTTGCTTTAAGTAAAGGGAGAATTTTGGAAATTTTCTCTAAATTTCTATAATGAGCTTACTTAAATATCAGTTCAGTTGGTGTAGAGAATATGACATGGCCTAGATGGCACAGAGTCTGGGGTACAGTCCCAGACTGTCACTAATTAGCCCTGTGGTCTTGGGCAGATCACCTAACCTAGATGCCTCAGTGTCTTCATCCAGAAGATAAGGATACAGATATCTAAAACCCCTGGGGTTGCCATTAGGATTGAATAAAAGTAATTCGTAGTCAAAATGCTTTTGAAAAATATCAATACAAATAAGAAGGCATTTCAGCAAAGCTTCTCATAACCAGGATTTTTATATTTAATTCCATGACAGGGAGGCATAACATATATGTACATATATACATATATATGTGTGTGTGTATGTGTGTGTGTGTGTGTGTATATATATATATATATATATATATATATATATATATCTGCTTCTTATCTCATGGTCATCTGCTTCTCCTTCTTTTAATTACTTTGCATCATAAAAAAGGCTCCAGAAGATTATTTTTGGTAGGTCAGTATGTTCACAAGCAAACGTAGAATTGCAAAGAGATTCTTCGAAAATATAGTACACATTCAGTTCAAAAAGAGCATGCCTGTGTTAGACCATCAAAAGTCAAAGGCATAATTTGAAATGATGAACGTATCCATTTTAAGTTACACATTACTTTGCATAGTTAATATCACTGTAATTAGTCATAGTTCCTATAATTTATTGAAAAAGATGCTCATCCCCTCCAGTGTACTACAGTGATGAATGTTGGGAGAGCAAGTTTGGAAGCTGGAATCAAGAAAATGAGTAACAGTTGGAGAATTAGTATGTAAATCAATAATACCCTTTCTTCTTCATTTTGAAACGAGGATTTTCACGACGCATTGCAAAATCAGAGAGCCCCCACAAGTTAGAGCTGTCACCACGCCTCTCAGAACTAGGCAGGTCGCTTCAACTGTAGGAAATGTTTAAAATCCTCTCAAACATTTGAGTAAATCTCCAGTAAATATTTAAACTCTGTATAACTAGTCACAAATAAATTAAGCTGATTTTATGCAGTCTCTCTAATTAGAAGGGCACAGCATTTGTTGAAACGTGATTAGTATTATTCATTAAGTAAAAAATTCTCATTTGTATCTTATTATCACTATTCTGCATAAACCAACACAATTTGTCATGAACACCCTCATTTGCTGTATCCTCAAGAAGCAGATTATGCTTATTTTTCATTTGGACAGTGGAAAATCAAGCCAGGTGTTTGGCAGCACCAGAGTGTTCAGGTGTAACTGTGCCAGTGATGGAACATTACGAGCAGCGTGGATGAAGAATGAGGCATGGAGAATCTTGGGACTGAGGTGCCTTGAGGCCCATCCCTTCCGAGTGCCCCTGCTGATGAGACAGGTGTTGCACCGGGCTGCTGGGAGGGGAGAGGCAAACAGAAAAGAAAACTTTTTTGTAACGTCAGATCTTTCCCCTTCCATCAGAGCCTGAAAACGCTTGCTCGAATTCCTGCTGCATGGGAGCTACCAACATATGCGATTTAAAACCACCACAGCGGTACCTTTGTTTAAATTATTGCCAAAGCATAAAAATTCAGCTCCGCGATTTGTCTAGAACTGTCTGTCTAGACACATAAGCACTGTACATATTTAGCTTTTCAGACTTATAGATATTGACAGATAAGACAAAGATTATGTTATATTATCTGGACAAAAGAGGATTGGGGCTGTTTTCTTCCTCTGCCATCTATTCGTTTTGTCTTTAAAATCTTCTTTGTTCTCTAGCTCAGGTTAGAAACTCCATTAGGGCTTCTGACTGCAGCTGCTGTATGATTCTGGCAGAAATAGGGACGTGAATGCAGTAGGGGCCATAAAATAGTGGCGAGATGATAGGAAATTTTTTTTTTTTTTAAGGGAGCACTGAGCTTCAATATGCTACTCCAGATCTTGTGTATTCTTTTGGAACTTGAGAGCTACGAAGGACTGGAGACCAACTATTTGGCCTGTGTGTCAGTTTCTCTTTTTTGTCTCTCTTTTCCCCTTTGTTACCTCACCATCATCTCCTATTTTTGTAAGCACTTTGCCTTTCCCACACGTTTCTTCCTAGTACGAATGTGGTTGATTTTTCTGAGAGACTGATCATGTGGAATAGTGTGGGAAAAAACATCCAACAAGACAATACAGTATTGGATAGAATGGAGACATTTACCTAAAAACATATGCAGCAAAGGGACGAGATATGATGGTGGTCTTCAAACGTCAACAGGGTGCTCAAGGCCAGATCAGCACTATGGAGTGGCTGCAAAAGCCACTCTAAAGCCAGATGGGAAAGCTACAGGAAGGTAGTTCATTGCTCGGCCTGAGGAAGCACCCTCTAACAGAGCTGTCTAGTCCTGGGATAGGCTGGCTTGAAAGGTGGTGAGCTCCTCAACACCAAAAGTGGTAAAGCAGAGTTTGGCCTGGGAGCTTGAATTATATAAGCTCCAAGTTCCTTTCCATTACCATGATTGATGATTTTCTTTTTTTGAAAGGCTGTGCTCAATTGCCTCCATCAAGCAAAGTGGGAGAATTCCCACCATGGTAGAAATTTCAAATGTTCAGGAATCTCAAGTCCTTGCTCTTCTGTATCTCACATTTTTTGAGGCCTGGAAAGCAGGCTCCCTGCTACCATATGTTACCTGGCAAATGTTCTGTTAACACCTGGGGTGGCTGGTCATGCTGAGAGACCAGGATAATGCACGGCACTTATAACTCTAGTTTTAGGGTACCTTTGTCAAGATTTCATACAGAACCCAGACCAGCAGACTGAGGGACTCCTGTTATTGCTGTGGAGTCAAAGAACAGCTACAATGAAGTTAAGGCCCATCCAGAAGCCATCCTTGGCTTTCACAGCATTTCCATGAATGAAGACTTGTCCAAACACAGACCTTGGGTATCACATTTTGGATGTAAATAGTTTATCCAACTTGGAGAATTTTACAAAGTTAAAAGATATTCAAGAGTATATCTGTGTGAGGTGGAATTCATTACAAATTAAAGGGACAATTATTGATATATTATCTTCCCATTTACCAAATTAGTGGTGAATCTAGTCTACTGGACAGATTAAATGAAAATTATAAAACTTTTCAATGAGGTTTCTTAAATTGTGGTCAGGGACCACCCACTTGTTGAAACACAGTTCCTGGGCCCGGCCCCATATCTATTATATGAGTTTTTTACTGCTATGTAACAAATCACCACTAACTTAGCAGTGTAAAACAACTATTTATTATCTCCTAGTTCTGAAAGTCACAAGTCCAGGTGGTGTGGCTTGGTTGTTTGTTTAAGGTGTCACAAGTCCAAAATTAGGGTCTCACTAGTCCAGGTTCTTATTGAAGGGTCTGGGAAAAATAAATCCAGTTCCAAACCTCCCTCAGTTTGTTGGCACAATTCGGGTCTTTGCTGGCTGTCAGCTGGGGGTGGCTCTCTGCTCCTGGAGGCCACCCACATTCCTTCCCACTTGGCCCTCTCCATTTTCAAACCAAAGGCCTGGCATGTGGAGGCCTTCTCATGCTTCGAATCTTTCTGACTTGTTTTGCTGTTACATGTTAGGGAAAACTCTGCTTCTAAAGGGCTCAGGTGATTAGAGCAGAAGCAACCAGATAATCTCCATATTTTAAGGTGCACTCACTTGAGACTTTAATTACATCTGCAAAATCCCTTCATAACAGTACCTCGATTAGTGTTTAATTGAATAAACAGGGTACAGAGATATTGGGGGGACCATCTTCAGAATTCTGACTACCACACCTGCTAAATCAGTGTCTCTTCAGTGGAGCCAAAGAAATATGTCCTTTTAATACCACTCCAAGTGAGTCTGATGAATAATAAACTTTGAGAACTACTGGCTTAGAAGGATAATAGAAAAGCAGTGAACGTTAGTTGTTAGCTGAGTGATGTAGAAAACAACTGTTTTAGGAGTTTCCAGTGAGGGACCTCTGAAGACCAAAGATGCCAGTGATTGCAAGGATGTTCATGGAGAAAATGGGCATTCAGAAAGAAATAGTGCAGGCTTTCCAAGCAAGACAGAAGGTATGAGCAGAGATTTGAACATGGGAGACACAATTGGCCTTTCACAGTACAATTAAATTAAGTCTTATTGGAGTGAAGGTGTATAATTGTGATTTGGGGGAGAAGGTGTGGGATTGGGATTATATTATTGTGCAGGGCCTTGATTGCCAGGTCAAGGGGTTGAAATAAAGGGAAGCCACTGAACGTTTTTAAGAATATTTATGTTTAAAAAGCAATTCCAGTTTATTCCCTTTACCCTATTTACTCACTGAATTTCTCTGTAGTTGAGGGTTATATTTTAATTTCCTTTTAGCAAAGTCAAAGTCTTGACTGGATTCTAATGATGGCCAAGCATTTTTATTATTTTTATTCTTGGGGATGAAGAAGGAAAACAGGTTTTCAAGTTGTAAGAAATGGACTGGAATATAAGAAAGGGCAAAATAACCCAGGGTTCAGATTCTCTGGTTGAAGGAGAGTGAGCGTGACAGTCTGAGTCTCTTTTAGAAGCACCTTTCTACATATTCTGCTCTCCAAAATATTTTCCATTTACCATCCTCCAGGTATAAATGTATTCCAAAGACCCAAAATCCTTAATGGGGAGTGGTGTGGGGAGTGCTATTTGTCATCACGTAGTCATTAGAATTGAAAGATCAGGGTCAGTTTGGTGGCTAGAAACAGAAGGTAGTCTACCTTGGAGCCAGGTTCTATAGCTTTGAATACCAGATGAAGACTGCAGATATAGGAGGGTATCATCTGGCAAGCATCTTAAGCAGATGGATGACAGAGTGTGTGCACTGGAGAGTGTTGTTAATTTAATGACTCCAGATAATTCTTTAAAATTGAAAGGAGGCCACTGGGAAACAGCCAGTAAAGGTATAACTTGTGGCTTTCTGGCCTCCTGGTAGATTTATATGAGGAAAAGGGGAGGGACATATGTAGTTCTGAATTCTGAAAAACTCAAATTGTTCCTCAGAAGAGGCAATATAAGCTTTACTCAGTGGAAATTTTGAGAATTCAAATCAAATCTTCCCAGCAAAGTGGCATATCACTGTATTTTAGTGACAATTAAAAATCTTGTGTTTAAAATATGAAATGAACCATATAAGAGATTATCTACACTCTTCCTTCCCTACCACTGATGTGGGGAAATTTTCCTAAATTTCTTTTTCTTTTTAATTATTTTTATTGTTATTTAAAAAATTTTTGGTCATGCCACGTGCCTTATGGGATCTCAGTTCCTTGACTAGGGACTGAACCCAGGCCAGAGCAGTGAAAGCCCTGAATCCTAACTACTAGACCACCAGGGAACCCCCTAAATTTTTATAACACTGAACCACATAATTTAGTCTCTAGTGATGCTTTATTTAGAGTTGCGGACTATAGAACCCCAGGAACTCTGACCCCTTAAAGTTCATTTAATCCCATGTTTTAAATTCATTCTTTTACTTATTCATTTAATGATCAATAATAGCTGCATCATGCTTTGTGAGGGTCTAAGAATATAAAGATGAACGAAACACATCTTTGTCTTCAGGGAGGTCACATTCTACTCCAGGAAAAAACAAAAAAGTGGGGTCCTGCTGCAAGCTGAGTCTCCCATACCCCCTTTGAATCAATGAGATTGAACAAGGTGGAGTGAGTTAGTACTAGTCATCCCTGAGCTTCTGACCTCCTTGGTACTAGCTGGGCACAGTGGGGAACTGAACTGAGCTTACACCCCTACTCAAAGGCAATGAGATGGTGTGAGTCAGTGCCCCACTTTAAGTAGGAAGGTGTCTTAGAGGCTGAAGGGGTAGCTGAACTTCTACTCCACCCATCTGCAATGAGGCAGTGTAAGTCAGCACTCTGTTTTTGCCTGGGGAATATCAGCAGGGCCCAGTGGAAGCTGGACATACACAGTTACCTAGGCTTTATACCTCAACAGGAGGACTGTCTACAAAAAAGGAAAATCAAATAGGATCTAAAGTCCACTAATACAATATACAAAATACCTAGATACAATACAATTTAAAAATCCCTCATTATCAAGAACCAAAATATTACAACTTGAAAAAGAAATGATAGTCAACAGACACCAACACCAAGATGAATCAGATGTTGGAATTATCTGGTAAGAATTCCAAAGCAGCCATCAAAAAATCCTTCAGGGTTTCCCTGGTGGCGCAGTGGTTGAGAGTCTGCCTGCTGATGCAGGGGACATGGGTTCATGCCCCGGTCCAGTAGGATCCCACATGCTGTGGAGTGGCTGGGCCCGTGAGCCATGACCACTGAGCCTGCGCATCTGGAGCCTGTGCTCCACAACAGTAGAGGTCACAACAGTGAGAGGCCCATGTACCCCAAAAAAAAAAAAAAGAACATGCAAAAAAAAAAAGATCATAAAAAAAAAATACTCAATCACAATAACAAATTCTTTCAAATCAACCGATAAAAATGGAAAATCTCAGCAAAGAAGTTATGAAAAAGAACAAAATGGAAATTATAAAATTGAAAATCATTAAAAGCAAAATAAAATACTGGATGGGCTCAGTAGTAGAGATGACAGAAGGCAGAATCAGTAAACTTCAGTACAGAGCAATAGAATTTACACAATCTGAACAATCTAGAATAGACTCAGAAAAAAAAAAGGAGAGGAAAGAGAGAGAGAGTTGGGATAAAAAATATTCGAAGATATCACGTTTGAAAACTTTCTCAATTTGATGAAAGATTTAAACCTACATATTCAAGAATCTGAGCAAACTCTAAGTGGGAATAGCCCCACAAAAATCTATTTCAAGATATATTAAAATTAGACTTTGAAAACTAAAAACAAAGAAAATAATTTGAAAGCAACCAGAGAGAAATGACACATTACTTATCAATTGAACTGAACTCCAATTTTAATTGAACATCAATTCAAATGATAGTGAATTTCTCATCTGAAACACAGAAAGCCAGAAAAAGGTGACACACAATTTTTCAAATGCTGAAAGAAAAGAACAGTCAACCCAGCAAAAATCTCCTTCAGGAAGGAAGACAAAATCAAGAAATTCTCAGACAAAGTAAAAAAACTAAGACTTTGTCACTAAAAGTAAACATACACTCAAAGAATGGCTAAAGGAGGTTCTCTAAACAAAAGAATATAAAGAATATAAAAGGATATAAAAACAGAAGAAGACTTGGAACTTTAGAAAGGAAAGAACATCGGAATGGATAAAAATCAGGGCAACTATAATAGACCATTCTCATGAATTTCTTAAATTATATTTGATGGTTAAAGCAAAAACCAATACAACATCTTATGTGATGCTTAATATATGTAGAAGAAATACTTAATAAAATTATATTTTAAAAATCGAGAAGATAAAGTGATCGAAATGGAAATAACATTCACTTGAACAGATAAATATTTCACTTGAATGGATAAAACATTGAGACAAGTAAACTGTAATAAGTTACAGTCTGGAATAGGAAAAATATGTTTTCCTGAAACTCGAAATCTGCTCATCAACCAGAACACACTCAGTGGACTGTACATAGATAAGAAATGCAACTTTATTGTGTTCACACACATAAAATAGTCATTCTGGTACTTATTGGATTGCATTGGATCAGAGAGATCTCCTCTGGCAATGCAAGTTGGAGGTGGGAGTGGAAGCGATGGGGCTTGAGAAAAGTGGATGAGTTCCAATGTATGAATTCCTTCTTAAGTTCCACAACAATCAGACTTCCAGCTCAAGTTTGAACTCATCTAAGGAGGACTGTCTCTGTCTTCCCTAGGTATTTTTACTTTTGATTTGCAGTAATATCCTTGAGCAAGTCAAATCCAATCCTAGTATGGGTTCAGTCCCACCAGGAGGCAGAAGCAGGAATTAATTTTACTGCCATAGGCCTGGTGTCTGGATTCCTAATTATAAGTCATAAGTAAACACATCTCTGATAGATGGCAGCCTTCCATATTCCTTTGCCATGCTGTGTAATCGCACAAACCTAAATCCATCCCCAGGTAGCCAAGAGTCTAAATCCAGAACAGGCATCCACTCTGACCCCATTACCCAAGTACAATTTAAAACACAGTGTTACTTTGAGCAAACAATTTTTTTTGAAGTATAGTTGATTTACAATATTATATTAGTTTCAACTATATAGCATGGTGATTCAATAATTTTATAATTTATATTCCATTTAAAGTTACTAAAAAATAATGGCTGTTTCCCTGTGCTGTACAATATCTTTGTTGCTTATCTATTTTATACTTAGTAGTTTGTATCTCTTAATCCCATATCCCTATCTTGCCCCACCCCCCTCCCATCTTCCCACTGATATCCACTAGTTTCTTTCTATGTCTGCTAGTCTGTTTCAGTTTTGTTATATATATTCAATTTATTTTTTAGATTCCACATATAAGCCATAACATACAGTGTTTTTCTCTATCTGACTACATAGTTCACTAAGCATAATACTTACTAGGTCCATCCATATTTTTTAAATGGCAGAATTTCATTTTTTTTTCATGGCTGAGGAGTATTCCAGTGGTATTCTTCTTTATCCATTTGTCTGTTGATGGACACTTGGATTGCTTCCATATCTTGGCTATCATAAACAATGCTTCTATGAACATTGGGGTGCATGCATCTTTTTGAGTTAGTGTTTTTATTTTTGGACATATACTCAGGATTAGTATTGCTGGATCATGTGGTAGTTCTATTTTTAGCCTTTTCAGGAATTTCTATACTGTTTTCCATAAGTGAATGCACCAACTTACATTCCCACCAACAGTGAACAAGGATTCCCTTTTCTCCATACCCTCACGAAAATTTGTTATTTGTATACTTTTTGATGTTAGCCATTCTGATAAGTGTGAGGTGATATCTCATTGTGGTTTTGATTTGCATTTCTCTGATGGATATCAAGGGGGAAGGGGGTGGGGTGAGAGGAATTGGGAGACTGGGAATTACACATATACGTTGTTGATATTATGTATAGAATAGACAACTGATGGGAACATACTGTATAGCACAGGGAACTCTACCTAACGCACTGTGGTAACCTAAATGGGAGGGAAGTCCAAAAGGGAGGGGATATCTGTACGTATATGGCTGATTCATTTTGTTGTGCAGTGGAGGCTAACACAACATTGTAAAGCAACCATACCCCAATAAAAATTAATAACAACAACAAAAACACAATGTTGAGCATCTTTTCATGTGCCTATTGGCCATCTGTAGGTCTTCTTTGGAAAAATGCCTGTTCAGGTCATCTGCCCATTTTTCAATTGGGTTGTTTGTTTTTTGTTGTTGAGTTGTAAGAGCTGTTTATATATTTTGGATATTAACCCCTTGCTGGTCATATTATTTACAAATATTTTCTCCCATTGTCTTTTTGTTTTGTTTATGGTTTCCTTTGCTGTGCAAAACATTTACATTTAATTAGGTCCTATTTGTTTGGTTTTGCTTTTATTTCTTTTGCATTAGGAGACAGATCCCAAAATACATTGTTACAATTTATGTAAATGAGTGTTCTGCCAATGTTCTCTTCTAGGGGTTTTATGCTTTCAGGTCTTACATTTAGGTCTTTACTCCTTTCTAAGTTTACTTTTGTATATGGTGTGAGGAAATGTTCTAATTTCATTTTTCTACACATAGCTATACAGTTTTCCCAGTACGACTTATTGAAGAAACTGTCTTTTCTCCATTGTATATTCTTGCCTCCTTTGTTGTAGATTAATTGACAATAGGCATGTGGGATTATTTCTGAGCCTTCTATTATGTTCCACTGATCTATGTGTCTGTTTTTTTGTCACTGTCATGCTGTTTTGATTACTGTAATGTTGTGATATAGTCTGAAGTCAGGGAGCGTGATACCTTCAGCTTTGTTCATTCTTTTTTCAAGATTTCTTTGGCAGTTCAGGGTCTTTGTGGCTCTGTATAAGTTTTAGGCTTATTCTAGTTCTCTGAAAAATGTTGGTATTTTAATCAGGATTACATTAAATTTGTAGATTGCTTTGGGTAGTATGGACATTTTAACAATATTAATTCTTCCAATCCAAGAGCTTGGTATATCTTTCCATTTCTTTGAATCATCTTCAGTTTCCTTCATCAATGTTTTATAGTTTTCAGAGTATAGGTCTTTCACCTCCTTGGTTAAGTTTATTCCTAGGTATTTTATTCTTTATGATGTGATTTTAAATGGATTTTTTTTTGTTGTTGTTGTTTTCTCTTTCTGGTAGTTCATTATTAGTGTATAGAAAAGCAACAGATTTCTATATGTTAAATTTGTATTCTGTAACTTTGCTGAATTCATTTGTTAGTTCTAACAGTTTTTGGTGGAGGCTTTTGGGTATTCTCTATATATTATCATGTAATCTGCAAATAGTGGCAGTTTTACTTTTTCCCTTCTAATTTGGATGCCTTTTATTTCTTTTCTTGTCTGATTGCTGTGGCTAGGACTGCCAATACTATGTGAAATAGAAGTGGCAAGAGTGGGCATCCTTGTGTCCTTCCTGAATTTAGAGGAAAGGCTTTCAGCTTTCACTGTTGAGTATGATGTTAGCTGTGGGTTTGTCATAAATTACCTTTATTATTTTGAGATATGTTCCCTCTATAGCAGCTATAATGTGAGTTTTTGTTAAGAATGGATATTGAATTTTGTCAAATGCTTTTTCTGCATGTATTGAGATGATTGTGTGATCATTATCTTTCCTTTGGTTGATGGGGTGTATTACATTGATTGATTTGTGAATATTGAACCATCCTTTCATCCCTGGAATAAATCCCATTTGATTATGGTGTATGATCCTTTTTATACATTGTTGGATTCTGTATGCTAATATCTTATTGAGGATTTTTGAATCTATATTCATCAGGTACATTGGCCTGTTGTTTTCTTTTTTTGTAATGTCTTTGGTTTTGGTATCAGGATATTGGTGGCCTTTTAGAATGAATTTGAGAGTGTTCCATCCTCTTTAATTTTTTGGAAAAGTTTGAGAAGGATATGTATTAGCTCTTCTTTATATGTTTGGTAGAAGTTCCCTTTGAAGCCATCTAGTCCTGGACTTTTGTTTGATGGGAGTA
Organism: Lipotes vexillifer; assembly: GCF_000442215.2. NCBI lineage: Eukaryota > Metazoa > Chordata > Mammalia > Artiodactyla > Lipotidae > Lipotes > Lipotes vexillifer. The sequence goes on along the minus strand of NW_006790230.1, from coordinate 1,730,445 downwards.
TTTTTAATTACAAATTCAGATTGGCTGTTTCTTCCTGATTCAGTCCTGGCAGGTTGTATGTTTCTGGAAATTTGTCCACTTCTTCTAGGTTGTACAGTTTTTTGGAATATAACTGTTTGTTAGCATTCTCTTATGATTTTTTAATCTCTGTGGTATTGGCTGTTATTTCTCCCTTTCATTTCTTATTTTGTTGATTTGGGTCCTTTCTCTTCTTAATGAGCATGGTTAAAGGTTTAGCAATTTTGATTATCTTTTAAAAAATCCATCTCTTGGTTTTGTTGATCTTTCCTAACTTTTTTTTTTTGGTCTCTATTTTATTTACTTCTTCTCTGATCTTTATTATTTCCTTCCTTCTGCTGACTTTCAACTTTGTTTGTTCTTTTTCTAATTCCTTTAGATGGTAGGTTAGGTGGTAGGTTAGGTTGTTTATTTGAGATCTTTCCTGCTTCTTGAGGAAGACTTACATCACTGTAAACTTGCCGCTTAGGATGGCTTTTGCTGAATTCCATGGGTTTTGGAAATTTGTTTCCATTTTCATTTGTCTCGAGCTATTTTATGATTTGCTCTTTGATTTCTTCATTGACACATTGGTTTTTTTAGTAGCATGTTGTTTACTCTTCAAGTGTTTGTGCTTTTCCCATTTTTCTTTCTATAATTGAATTCTACTTTTATACTGTTGTAGCTGGAAAAAATGCTTATACTTTCTACCCTCTTAAATTTGTTGAAACTACTTTTGTGACCTAGTGTGTGATCTATCCTGGAGAATGTTCCTTGCACACTTGAAAACAGTGTTTATTCTTCTGATTTTGGATACAATGTCCTGTAGGTATTTATTAGCTCCAACTGGTCTACTGTGTCATTTAAGACTACTGTTGACTTTTTGATTTTCTGTCTGGATGATCTGTCCATTGATTTAAGTGAGGTGTTACATCCCCAAATATTATTGTATTATGTTCATTTCTCCCTTTATGTCTACTAATATTTGCTTTATATATTTAAGTGCTCCTGTATTGGGTGCATCTATGTGCATATATGTGTGCCTATATCCTCTTCTTGTATTGATCCTTTTATCATGATACAATGCTATTCTTTATCTTTAGTTATAGCCTTTGTTTAAAGGTCTATTTTGTCTGATATGAGTATTGCTACCTCTGCTTTCTTGTCATTCCGTTTGCATAAAATATCTTTTTCTATTTCCTCACTTTCAGTCTGTGTGTGTCTTAGCTCTGAAGTGGGTTTCTTGTAAGCATAATGTTAATTCAATCAGCCACCCCATGTCTTTTGATTGGAACATTTAGTCCATTGAGATTTAGAGTAATTTTTGATAGGTGTGTACTTGTTGCCATTTTATTACTTGTTTTCCAGTTGTTTCTGTAGTTCTCTTTTCATTTGGTTTTCTCTTTGTTTATTTTCTTGTAGGTTTGAGTGGGTTTTTTTAGCAGTTTGTTTATTTCTTTTTAGTTTTTGTGTATGTATATGTAGGTTTTTGATTTGTCGCTCCCATGGGGTTCATATACATTGACCTGTAACTATATTTACTTGTTTTAAACTTTTAGTCATTTAAGTTCAGACACATTCTAAAAGATTTTCCTTTTTTTAACTCCCCTTCCCCACATTTTATGCTTTTGGTGTCATATTTTACATCTTCATGTTTATCCCTTCACTGTTTATTGTAGTTACAGTTGCTTTAAATTTTTTTGTCTTTTGATCTTCACACTAGCTTATTTAAGTGGTTGATCTTCAGTCCTTCCTATATATTTGTCTTTCCTAGTGGGATTTGTCCTTTCCTATGGACTCTTACTTCTTGTTATAGCTTTTTCTTTTCAACTTAGAGAAGATCTTTTAAGATTTCTTTTAGGGTAGGTTTAGTATTAATGTACTCCTTTAGATTTTGCTTATCTAAGTTCTTTATCTCTTCTTCAAGTCTGAGTGATAATCTTGCTGGACAGTGCCCTAAGCTGCAGGATTTTCCCTTCCAGTACTTTGAATATATCATGCCACTCCCTTCTGGCCTGCAGTTTCTGAAGAAAAATTAGCTGATAGTTTTACTGGGATTCCCTTTTATATGACTCTTTGTTTTTCTCTTGCTGTCTTTAGAATTCTCTCTTTAACTTTTGCCATTTTGATTATGATATATCTTTGTGTGGGTCTGTTTCAATTCATCTTATTTGTGACGCTCTGTTCTTCCTGTACCTGGATATCTGTTTCCTTCTCCAGCATTGGGAAGTTTTCACCCATAATTTCATCAGATGCATTTTTGACCTTCCCCCTTCCCTTCTCCTCTGGGACACCTATAGTGTGAATGTTGGTACACTTGATGTTATTTCAGAGATCTCTTAAACTCATTTTAAAATTTGAGTTCTCATTTTTTAAATTTTGTTTTAAAAAGTTTTCATTTTTTAAAATTTGTTTTTCTTTTTGCTATTCTGATTGGGTGATTTTCATTATTCTGTCTTCCAGATCACTTATGCATTCTTTTGTATCATTTAGTCTGATGTTCATTTTGTCTAGTGTGTTTTTCATTTCAGTTATTGTATCTTTCAGTTTCAATTGGTTCTTTTTTATATTTTCCAGTTCCTTGTTAAAATTCTCACTGTGTTCACATATTCTTTCCCCTAATTTAGTTAACATTCTTATTACTGATGCTTTGAATTCTTTATCTGGTAGATTGTTTATTTGTTTTATTATTTATTTATTTATTTATTAAGGCATTTTTCACAATATTTATTTATTTATTTTGGGGGCTGCGTTGGGTCTTCATTGCTGCGTGTGGGCTTTCTCTAGTTGCAGTGAGCGGGAGCTACTCTTCATTTAGGTGTGCAGGCTTCTCATTGCAGTGGCTTCCCTTGTTGTGGAGCACTGGCTCTAGGTGTGTGGGTTTCAGTAGTTGTGGCATGCAGGCTCAGTAGTTGTAGCTCACGGGCTCTAGAATACAGCCTTAGTAGTTGTGGCACACGGGATTAGTTGCTCCATGGCATGTGGGATCTTCCTGGACAAGGGATCGAACCCATGTCCCCTGCATTGGCAGGCAGATTCTTAACCACTGTGCCACCAGGGAAGCCTTATTTATTTTTTTCAGGTTTTTTTTTTTTTTTTTTTTGCTTCTTCAAATGAGATCAGCTCCTCTGTCTTTTCACTTTGCTTAACTTTCTCTGTCTGTATGAATTTAGGTTTAACAGGTACCTACTGCAGTCTTGAAGGGGTGTCCTTGTGGGGGAATGTCCATATACAGTCTGCATGTGCCCATTGCCTTTGGTGGGAGAGCTGGATTTGTCATGAACAGACGTTACACCTTTCCTCAAGGTGTGCTGGCATCTGTCACCTTGGTAGGAGTTGGAGCTGGAGATGGAGGAGCTAGGGCCAGAGCCATGTGTGAGCCAGGGCTTCCTCTGTGCTCAGTGGCCATTCCTGTCCTATCAGGGATGGGGCTTGGTCCCTAGTTGATGGAGCAGAAGCTCTGAGGATGAGGTCCAAGCTGGTTTTGTTAGCTTTAAGTATGTACTCTCCTTTCTCCCAGCACTGGTACCCTTGTCCCAGAGGGCAGCAGTCCTGGAGCAAGAGGGGCTTGTGCAGGCTCTGTGCTTTTGATGGGTGTGGGCTGCACTGGGCCAGCCACAAACAGAGGTCTGGGCTGCCTCGGATGTGCTGCCTGTGCAAGCACCAGCAATGGCAGCCCCCACTGCCTCTAAGACTCTTTCGACCCTTATAGCAGATCACTCCTCCCAGCCTCTGCTCTCACTGCCCTGTTGTGGAGCTGTGCTGCTTAGCAGGCAGGGCCTGCATGGGCTCTTAGTGTTTATCTGGGTGGGAGCTGTGGAGGTTTGGCCTCCTTCAGAGATCTGGACCACCTCTTATGCACAGCCTGTGTAAATGCAAGCAATAGCCACTCCCACTGTGCTAAGAGGCCACCCAGGTCCAAGTCACCTGTGTCCCATGGCTGAGCTCTCTCCCCAGTTGTGGTAGCCCATGCTTCAGTGGGGAGGTACAAGGTAAAGGAAGTGGGGCTGGAGCATTTGCTTGGTTCAGGTTGGGGTGCACTGCCACGGTGGTCATGGGAAACTGCTTCAGTCTGCCTTCTCCACCCTGCCTGGGTGTGAGCAAGTGTGTGCTTTGTTCCTCACAGCAGAGTCCAGGCTTCCCACGGCCCTCCTGTTAGTCCCAGTGGCCCTCCCACCAGCCAAGGGGGCATGTCTTCCTTGTGTTGGACCCCAGGATTCGGGCACCCTCTATGTGATTTGAACTGCTCACTCCCCAGGGTGGATTTCCACCTGTGTAATCTCCCTTTACCTCTGGGGCACAGGTCCTGACCTGATCCCTTCTCTTTCCTTCCTGCCCTATTCCATTTGGATCTTTCCTAAAGCCTTGGTTGTACAAGAGTCTTTCTGCCAGCTTCTTGTTAGTTTTCAGTGAGACTTGTTCCATGTGTAGATGTATGTTTGATGTGTTTGTTGGGGGAAGTGATGTCCATGTCCTCCTACTCCTCCATCTTGATTGATCAAGTTGAGCAAACAAGTCTTAATTTAGGCCTTAGCACTAATGCCTGTTTTGCCCTGCATTTGTCAACCAGGCTAGACTACACATAGTTTACAAGAACTGCTTTTATTTTTCTAACTTGAAGTTCCTTTCCCCAAGCCACATCTGATGATCATGGTTTTTAGGAACTTATTACTTTCAGAGTGAGAAAAGGATGAAGATAGCATCCCTTCTGGGGTTTGGAACAGAGCTGGTTAGAGTAATGTTTCCATTTCCCTATGCCTTCCTGGTCCTCCTAGGCTTTGCAATTAGAGCCAACAAAGCAGTAACATTGGAGGAAGATAGAAAAGAGGAGAATAATATAAATCCATCCAAATAGGGACTCTCAGGCATGGCAGAGAAGCAAGGATAGCTCTTTAACTTTTGACTGCTCATACCCAAAGCTCCTCCCCCAGTTATCATAGCACAACTGTGTGTCTAGGAGGACTTCATTATGTCCTTGGATTTTCCTTCTTGGAGGGGTGGAATGAGATGTGAAGGTCTTAAAACTCTTATATGGCTATGGTTTTCATACTTTAGTGGAGCACTGTGCTGGGCATTCTGCTTGGAATCAAGGAGACTGACATTTCTTCAGAGAAATCTTACATAAATAAAACAAATAAGAAGCTAGTCTTTGAAGTGGGAAGTGGGGATCTCAAATTCTTAATTTCTCAGCTTTCTCCTCCTCAGGGCTCCAATGAGGCACCTTCTTAGACCACAAGTTCTTCATAGTAAAGCTGCAAACCACTAAATTAGAAGTAAGACAATATGGTGACACAGAGGCCAAGTTTTCTGCCTCCTTCTCCTGATCAGCTTTGTGGGATACCCCTCTAGAGGCCTGCTCAGGATTACTACCCTTTAGCTCATGGGAGGATTGACCCCTACCTCACTTTCTGTCAACCAGGTATTGGCTAGGGTCCTACTCCCAGTGACTGATTATTTGATATATGTAGCTGTTAACCTGACTTAGGAGAGTCATCTATGTTGTATCACTGCTCTGTGCTCACCATCCTTGGGTCTAAGTTGGCACTTTGGACTCTAGTTTTCAGTCTTAAAGTCTGCTGGTCAGTTTCTCTAGATATTAACCCAGCAGGTGCCCATATTATTTTCTGCTTGGAGCAGTCCAGGCATGCTTTGTGTGTTTGAACAAACTCATGTTGTGATAGTCCATTTCTTCCGTGGATAGCTCTGAGATGGCAATTTATTCATAATATATTGAGGCAGAACTTGTAACCCAATGGTCCTAATTCTGCTCCTTGAGGGTATCACGGAACAGGATAAATTTCTTTCCTGCATGACAAACCTCATGTCTTCAGGTATCTGAAGACAGACCTCATATCTTCATTGAGCCTTATCTTTTCATATTGTATATTTTCTTTTCAGGATACATTTATCATTTTATTTTTAATACTAAATGGTAAAACTTGTTTATCTGATAATCTAAAGAAATTGTTTTTCTATTCTTAAAAAAATTCCTAAAACCTTCAAGAGCCAGACCTTCTGTGAGAAGTTCTATAGGAACTTCAGAGTAAGATAAATTTTCTTGGCACCATCATTCTCTGCTTCCTTATTTGGCTACTCTTCTGGACCTAGAGCAATAATTTGATCTTGATTGAGAGAGACATTTCTAATTCCTGAGGGACTAGATATAGTATACGTATGGAAAGGAAAGTGTCAGTTGGTAGTGACCTGCACACTATCTGAGGTGACACTTCTGCCCACTCTACATCCACCAATGAATTGTGCTGATGGCTACTGCCATCATGGCTGGCCTCCTTTCCCAGGTTCTGGAAGGAACATCTATTAATGTTTGTTCATCCATATTCTCCTCGTGGATGAATATCCTTCCAAATGAAATAGACTTTTTGCCTCCCCAGTATCCACACAGTGGCTAATATGAAATAGGCATTCAATAAACAGTTGGTGATTGAATGAAAAGGTAAATAAAGAAAAGCCCCAAAGTCGTTCTCTCTTCTTCTCTTTCCTCTCTTTATCTCTGTGTCTGTCTCTTTATCTCTCTCTCTCTCTCTCTCGCTCTCTCTCTCTCTCTGTCTCACACACACACACATACATACACACACACACACACACTTACCTGGGAGTGTCCAATTATGCACCAAGGTCCATGCACTAATCCCTCCTCTCACCAACTCAGGGTCTTAACATGTCACCCAGTTTACAGATTTCCTCTGACAGTGTATGCTGATTACAGGATCTGAACTCTTTTGTTGTTCTGAGTAGCCGAGTCCATTTATTCCACTTGCAATAACTGATTTGTATTTTGTGCCTCCCAACCCCTGTTGGTCCCAGTTTCCTGTCCCCAGCAGATTCTGAACAGGAATACTTTTGTTTTGAGCCCTGCTACCTACAGTTGGATCTCCTTAGTTGTAGCTACCTAAGCCTCTGCTCAGGTAGAGCAGAGCCTTGTTTTTCATTCATTCATTCATTCATTCATTCATTCATAGGGCAAACATTTACTGTATGCTTACTCTATTGCTGAGAAAACAATAATGGATAAAATAGTGTTCCTTGCTCAGGAAACGTAGGGTCTAATGGTACCCCACTTTCCTGTGAATGCCTTCACGTGTTTTATGCTACTGGAACCTTCCTTGAGAGTTTACCCTGGTTCCTACTGAGTCTGTCTATTTTCTGGATCCTAGCCCCATCCTGTTTTCCCCTTACTACCACCCCACTGCTGCTGCCTAGGTCTTCTACCTGACCCCTGTAAGCCCACCTTGGAAGCCTGTGCTCACTGAAGTCAGCAGTAAGCTTCCATGGCTGCCCAAGACCCTACAGGGGCATCATCATACCTCATGTAATGACAAGTTTCCCACAAACATTCAAACACACACATGCAGACACACACACACAGACACGTGTGTGTGTGTTCATAATGCTTGCTCAACTATACTCCATCAGAAAAGAGGATTTTAGTTATATATCAGTTACCTCTTTGATTCTAAGACTTCCTGTTACATGCCCCCAAACATTTACACTTGCATTGACTAGGTGACTGGGGGTCTCTTAGGAGTTCCTGGAATATATGGTGACAAGTGCCTAAGATGCGAAGCTCAGGTCACTGGTTCTGTGTCTGAATATGAATATGAAAAGGACACATTTTTTTCTTTTTTTCCTAATTCCACATGATCACATTGAATGTATCAGGGTACATATTCTCGTCTTAGCCTCCTGGGTTGAAATGCTGTGCTCATGCTTAATCAGATAAGGAGAAATGGGCTCCATTCTCATTTTGAAACTTAATGCACCTGGAACAAAGAACCTCTGATTCTGCTTACCATCTGCTGGGGGATGAGAAGGCCTCCCACTGCCCCATTTACCACACTTAAATTGAAGGGTGAACTCCCAGCAGGCGGTCGAGAGCTTGGATCCACAGCCCAGGTGTGGATTTCACCCTCAAATGCCCCACATGAAGTTGACTCCCTACATTTGGGCACAGAGTGAAATTTAATTTCTGAGTAGGAGGACTGGTAAAGAAGAATCAATGTTCTGTAAACCGTAGAATAAAAGACAGAGACAAAAAGATAATAAGTGTATGTTTTATTTAATAATGTTCTCAGGAGTTTCAGTCATTTTTCTGTAATTTTCATGATGAATGCAAGTGAAACTTTTCTGCATATCCTTAGTATTGAGAAAACAGGCTGGGGAAATAATTTTTTAGTCAAATATGAAACTGTACATGATTCTAATACCTTGGAGGAGATTTCTTTCTACTTTCCATTGTTCTGTAAATGAAAAGTAAATTATGCTTTGTTAAAAAACTTTCCGTTGAATAGTTTTATAGCAAATGTTTCATTCACTTCAATAAATAAATGTACAATATTTTTTGAAAATTGAGACTCAGGCTTTGTAAAATTTAACTACTCCACCAAATTAGTCTCTCGGTTCTTATTCTGCAATAGAAAATTATACATTTTAACTTTTAGTTAAGTAGCACTTAAATAAAATGTCTAATTCCCTTATGAGCCTTTGTGGAGCATTAGACCTGAGATGCACAAAGGTAGTTAATGTTAGAAACCTAAAGGATTTTTAATGAGTATGCCTCATTTTAATGAGAGGTGCCATCTTAATGAGCAACAGCATGGTTGAGTGGATAAAACACTACTTTAGAAATTAGGCTTCTTGAAGCCTCCTCACAGCACTTCCAATATATCACTTTGTGGCTCTTTGCTGATGCCTTACCCTCTCTGGGCATTTGACTTTTCTTTTGTAAAATGCAAATAATAAATGCTGATGTCCACAAAGCTCTCAAGAATGCTAAAACAAGAGGAATTTTTTTTGAATTTCACTTTATATTTTTTATACAGCAGGTTCTTATTAGTTATCTATTTTATACATATGAGTGTATACATGTCAATCCCAATCTCCCAATTCATCCCACCACCACCGGCCCTGCCCCCCGCACTATCCCCCCTTGGTGTCCATACGTTTGTTCTCTATATCTGCGTCTCTATTTTTGCCTTGCAAACCGGTTCATCTGTACCATTTTTCTAGATTTCACATATATGCATTAGTATACAATATTTGTTTTTATCTTTCTGACTTCATTCTTATGACAGTCTCTAGGTCCATCCATGTCTCTACAAATGACCCCATTTGTTCTTTTTTATGACTGAGTAATATTCCATTGTATATATGTACCACATCTTCTTTAGCCATTCATCTGTCAATGGGAATTTAGGTTGCTTCCATGACCTGGCTATTGTAAATAGTGTTGCAATGAACACTGGGGTGCATGTGTTGTTTTGAATTATGGTTTTCTATGGGTATATGCCCTGGAGTGGGATTGCTGGGTCATATGGTAATTCTATTGTTAGTTTTTTAAGGAACCTCTATACTGTTCTCCAGAGTGGCTATATCAATTTACATTTCCACCAACAGTGCAATAGGGTTCCCTTTTCTCCACACCCTCTCCAGCATTTGTTGTTCATAGATTTTCTGAGGATGCCCTTTCTAATTGATGTGAGGTGATACCTCATTGCAGTTTTGCTTTGCATTTCTCTAATAATTAGTGATGTTGAGCAGCTTTTCATGTGCCTCTTGGCCATCTTTATGTCTTCTTTGGAGAAATGTCTATTTAGGTCTTATGCCCATTTTTGGATTGGGTTGTTTGTTTTTTTAAATATTGAACTGCATGAGGTGTTTATATATTTTGGAAATTAATCCTTTGTCTGTTGATTTGTTTGCAAATATTTTCTCCCATTCTGAGGGTTGTCTTTTTGTCTTGCTTATGGTTTCCTTTGCTGTGCAAAAGCTTTTAAGTTTCATTAGGTCCCATTTGTTTATTTGTGTTTTTATTTCCATTACTCTAGGAGATGGGTCAAAAAGATCTTGCCATAATTTATGTCATAGAGTGTTCTGCCTATGTTTTCCTCTAAGAGTTTTATAGTGCCTGGCTTTACATTTAGGTCTTTGATCCATTTTGAGTTTATTTTTGTGTATGATGTTAGGGAGTGTTCTAATTTCATTCTTTTACATGTAGCTGTCCAGTTTTCCCAGCACCACTTTTTGAAGAGACTGTCTTTTCTCCATTGTGTCATAGATTAGTTGACCATAGGTTCGTGGGTTTATCTCTGGGCTTTTTATCCTGTTCCATTGATCTATATTTCTGTTTTTGTGCCAGTACCATATTGTCTTCATTACTATAGCTTTGCAGTATAGTCTGAAGTCAGGGAGCCTGATTCCTCCAGCTCCACTTTTTTTCCCTCAAGATTGCTGTGGCTATGCAGGGTCTTTTGTGTCCCATACAAATTTTAAGATTTTTTTTGTTCTAGTTCTGTAAAACATGTCATTGGTAATTTGATAGGGATTGCATTGAATCTGTAGATTGCTTTTCATAGTATAGCCATTTTCACAATATTGTTTCTTCCAATCCAAGAACATGATATATCTCTCCATGTGTTTGTGTCATCTTTGATTTCTTTCATCAGTGTCTTATAGTTTTCTGAGTACAGGTCTTTTACCTCCTTAGGTTGGTTTACTCCTAGGTAATTTTTTCTTTTTATTGCAGTGGTGAATGGGATTGTTTCCTTAATTTCTCTTTCTGATCTTTTGTTGTTAGTGTATAGGAATACCAGAGATTTCTGTGCATTCATTTTGTATCCTGCTACTTTACCAAATTCATTGATTAGCTCTAGTAATTTTCTGGTGGCATCTTTAGGATTATCTATGTATAGTATCATGTCATCTGCAAACAGTGACAGTCTTACTTCTTTTCCAATTTGTATTCCTTCTATTTCTTTTTCTTCTCTGATTGCCATGGCTAGAATTTCCAAAACTGTTGAATAATAGTGGTGCGAGTGGACATCCTTGTCTTGTTCCTGATCTTAGAGGAAATGCTTTCAGTTTTTCACCATTGATAATGATGTTTGCTGTGGGTTTGTCATATATGGCTTTATTATGTTGATGTAGGTTCCCTCTATGCACACTTTCTGGAGAGTTTTTATTATAACTGGGTGTTGAATTTTGTCAAAAGCTTTTTCTGTGTCTATTGAGATGATCATATGGTTTTTATTTTTCAATTTGTTAATATGGAGTATCACATTGATTGATTTGCATATATTGAAGAATCCTTGCATCCCTGTGATAAATACCACTTGAACATGGTGTATGATCTTTTTAATGTGTTGCTGGATTCTGTTTGCTAGTATTTTGTTGAGGATTTTGCATCTATATTCATCAGTGATATTGGTCTGTAATTTTTTTTTTTTTTGGTAGTATCTTTTTCTGGTTTTGGTGTCAGGGTGATGGTAGCCTCATAGAATGAGTTTGAGAGTGTTCCTTTCTCTGCAGTTTTTTGGAAGAATTTATGGAGGATGGGTGTTAGCTCTTCTCTAAATGTTTGATAGAATTCACCTGTGAAGCCATCTGGTCCTGGATTTTTGCTTGTTGGAAGATTTTTAATCACAGTTTCAATTTCATTACTTGTGATTTGTCTGTTCATATTTTCTATTTCTTCCTGGTTCAGTCTTGGAAGGTTATACCTTTCTAAGAATTTGTCCATTTCTTCCAGGTTGTCCATTTAATTGGCATAGAATTGCTTGTAATAGTATCTTATGATGCTTTGTATTTCTGTGGTATCTGTTGTAAATTCTCCTTTTTCACTCCTAATTTTATTGACTTGAGTCCTCTCCCTCTTTCTTGATGAGTCTAGCAATGAATTTTGTTTATCTTCTCAAAGAACCAGCTTTTAGTTTTACTGATGTTTGCTGTTGTTTTCTTTGTTTCTGTTTCATTTATTTCTGCTCTGATCTTTATGATTTTCCTTCTACTAACTTTGGGTTTGTTTGTTCTTCTTTCTCTAGTTCCTTTAGGTGTAAGGTTAAATTGTTTATTTGAGATTTTTCTTGTTTTTTTGAGGTAGGATTGTATTGCTATAAACTTCCCTCTTAGAAAAGCTTTTGCTGCATCCCATAGGTTTTGGATCATCCCGTTTTTGTTGTCATCTGTCTCTAGGTATATTTTGATTTCCTCAGTGATCTCTTGGTTATTTAGTAACATATTGTTTAGCCTCCATGTGTTTGTGTTTTTTAGTTGTTTTTCCCTGTAATTGATTTCTAATCGCATAGCACTGTGGTTGGAAACGATGCTTGATATGGTTTCAATTTTCTTAAATTTACCAAAGCTTGATTTGTGACCCAAGATGTGATCTATCCTGGAGAATTTTCTGTGTGCACTTGAGAAGAAAGTGTAATCTGCTGTTTTCAGAGGGGGAATGTCCTATAAATATCAATTAAATCTATCTGGTCGGGCTTCCCTGGTGGTGCAGTGGTTGAGAGTCCGCCTGCCGATGCAGGCGACACGGGTTCATGCCCCGGTCCGGGAAGATCCCACATGCCGTGGAGTGGCTAGGCCTGTGAGCCATGGCCGCTGAGCCTGCATGTCTGGAGCCTGTGCTCCACAATGGGAGAGGCCACAACAGTGAGAGGCACGCATAACACACACACACACACACACAAAATCTATCTGGTCTATTGTGTCATTTAAAGCTTGTGTTTCCTTATTAATTTTCTGTCTGGATGATCTGTCCATTGGTGTAAATGAGGTGTTAAAGTCCCCCACTATTACTGTGTTACTGTTGATTTCCTCTTTTATAGTTGTTAGCATTTGCCTTATGTATTGATAGGTCCTCCTATGTTGGGTGCATATATATTTATAATTGTTATATCTTCTTCTTGGATTGATCTCTTAATCATTATGTAGTGTCCTTCCTTGTCTCTTGTAACATTCTTTATTTTAAATCTATTTTATCTGATATGCATATTGTTACTCCAGCTTTCCTTTGATTTCCATTTTCATGGGATATCTTTTTCCATCCCCTCATTTTCAGTCTATATGTGTCCCTAGGTCTGAAGTGGGTCTCTTGTTGACAGCATACATATGGATATTGTTTTTGTATCCATTCAGTGAGCTTGTGTCTTTTGGTTGGAGCATTTAGTCCATACACATTTAGGTAATTATCAGTATATATGTTCCTGTTACCATTTTCTTAATTGTTTTGGGTTTGTTTTTGTAGGTCCTTTTCTACTCTTGTGTTTCCCACTTAGAGAAGTTCCGTTAGCATTTGTTGTAGAGCTGGTTTGGGGGTGCTGAATTCTCTTAGCTTTTGCTTGTTTGTAAAGCTTTTGATTTCTCCATTGAATCTGAATTAGATTCTTGCCTGTAGAGTAAGCTTGGTTGTAGGTTCTTCCCTTTCATTACTTTAAATACATCATGCCACTCCCTTCTGACTTGTAGAGTTTCTGCTGAGAAATCAGCTGTTAACCTTATGGGAGTTCCCTTGTATGTCATTTGTCAATTTTCCCTTGTTGCTTTCACTAATTTTTCTTTGTCTTTAATTTTTGTCAATTTGATTACTCTGTGTCTCGGCATGTTTCTCCTTGGGTTTATCCTGCCTGGGGCTCTCTGCGCTTCTTGGACTTGGATGGCTATTTCCTTTACCATGTTAGGGAAGTTTTCAACTATAATCTCTTCAAATAATTTCTTGGGTCCTTCCTCTCTCTCTTCTCCTTCTGGAACCACTATAATATGAATGTTGGTGCATTTAATTTTGTCCCAGAAGTCTCTTAAGCTGTCTTCATTTCTTTTCATTCTTTTCTCTTTATTCTGTTCTGTGGCAGTGAATTCCACCATTCTGCCTTCCAGGTGACTTATCCATTCTTCTGCCTCAGTTATTCTGCTATGGATTCCTTTTAGTGTATTTTTCCTTTCAGTTATTGTATTGTTCATCTCTGTTTGTTCTTTAATTCTTCTAGATCTTTGTTAAACATTTTTTGCACCTTCTTGACCTTTGCCTCCATTCTTTTTCCGAGGTCTTAGATCATCTTCACTATCATTATTCTGAATTCTTTTTCTGGATGGTTGCCTATCTCCATTTCAATTAGTTATTTTTCTGAGGTTTTATCTTGTTCCTTCGTTTGGTACATAGTCCTCTGGCTTTTCATTTTGTCTATCTTTCTGTGAATGTGGTTTTCATTCCACAGGCTGCAGGATTGTAGTTCTTCTTGCTTCTGTTCTCTGCCCTCTGGTGGTTGAGCTAACTAAGAGTCTTCTGTAAGCTTCCTGATGGGAGGGACTGGTGGTACGTAGAGCTGGGTGTTGCTCTGGTGGGCAGAGCTCAGTAAACTTTAATTTGCTTGTCTGCTGATGGGTGGTGCTGAGTTCCCTCCCTGTTAGTTGTTTGCCCTGAGGCAACACAGCACTGGCACCTACAGACTCTTTGGCGGGGCTAATGGCGGACTCTGGGAGGGCTCATGCCAAGGATTACTTCCCAGAACTTCTGCTGCCAGTGTCCTTGTCCCCGCAGTGAGCCACAGCCACCCCCCACGTCTGCAGAAGATCCTCTAATACTAACAGGTAGGTCTGGTTCAGTCTACTATGGAGTCACTGCTCCTTCCTGCTGGGTCCTGATGCACACACTACTTTGTGTGTCCCCTCCAAGGGTGGAGTCTCTGTTTCTCCCAGTCCTATAGAAGTCCTGCAATCAAGTTCTGCTAGCCTTCAATGTCTGATTCTCTGGGAATTCCTCTTCCCGTTGCCAGACCCCCAGGTTTGGAAGCCTGTTGTGTGTCTCAGAACCTTCACTCCAGTGGGTGGACTTCTGTGGTATAATTGTTCTCCAGTTTGTGAGTCACCCACCCAGCAGTTATGAGATTTGATTTTATTGTGATTGCGCCCCTCCTATCTTCTCATTGTGGCTTCTCCTTTGTATTTGGTTGTGGGGTATATTTTTTGGTGAGTTCCAGTGTCTTGCTGTTGATGATTGTCCAGTAGTTAGTTGTGATTCCAGTGCTTTCGCAAAAGGGAGTGAGTGCATGTCCTTCTATTCCACCATCTTGAGCCAATCCCAAACAGGAGCTTTTTAAATGTAAATGATATAAGAAATAATCATGGATCTACCTAAAACCTACAAGGGACATTCAACAGATTTCATTTGTGAGACCACTAACCCAAGTTAGAATTATTTTAGATCATGGGTTATTCTTTGTTCTATATTTGTGATATTGTTATTTTGATTGATATTTTGGAACAGGTGTGGAGGAGGAAAGGAAGAAGGAAGAACTGAATATATTGAAACAATTATTTTTGCTTCCAAATGTAGGATTGCATCTTATTCAAAATAGTGAGTAGAATTCATGCGCTGCCTGACATAATATGCTATGAGAGGTCCAGAATCTTCACAAAGCCTCAAGTCTGGCTTTTTCTTAGAAGAAAATGGGGAGACTGTGGTTGCTACTTCATGTTCTTTTTGGTACTTTGTAAGCACAGAGAGGGCTCCCTTCTGTACTCTTCATTCTTACACAGCAACAAAAAAAGGAGGAGAGAAGTGTTATCCTAAAAGCTGTGCCCCCTGAAAACTGTATGATCATGGTTGGGGGGGTGGCATAGGGCCTTGGCACTGATTTCCTCACCAGCAGGGACAGGAGCTGTGGGAGCTACTTTCTGGAAATCCAAAGGCCTTCTAATGGTATGGCTAGGTCAGGCAAAAAGTCAGTTATGGTTGCTTGGGGAGGCAGAAGAGATGGTTGACAGTCATGGGGAATATGAAGTATTGATACTTAGATGAACAGGAAATAGGGAAGGAGGGGTAAGCATTGGTGAAAACTGAAAGTAGGTCTGGTGCTGGGCTTTGCAGTCAGACCTTGAGCTTCCTGGAGAATAGATTTCTGAGGTCCTACAAGTCTAGGCCCAAATCCTTGTTCCATCATTTACCTGACAGTGTGATTTGGGGAAAGATATATCACTCCTCAGATTCTCAGTTTCTGCTTTTGTAAAATGGATTGAATAATAATTGAGGAGTCAAGAAAATAATGTTTGGAAAGAGCTGAGTCTAGTCCCTGACTTTTATTAGTATTGGAAGGCAAATTGTGGCTCCAATCCAAGAAGACTGATGACCAGCTGCTGAATGTTCAGTCACTTTCACGTATGGTCAGAATTGATCCTGAGAACAAAAGAAGGTGGGAGTAGTAGATAGGTCTGAGCCAACTGTGTGGAGTGCTACAGAGCCTGGGAAACAGTCAGAGGCTGACTGTGTGAGCTTTGTTGTGCATATGTGACCAGTTTTACCTTCACCTCAAGAATGAGTTCCTGTCTCTTTGTACCTCCTGTACCTAGCAAAGGACCTAGCACAATATATAAATAATTATTTAACAAACCAAATAGAGCAAGATTATGGTACCTTAAGTGGGATGGGTTGCATATCCTCTGACAAAGGCAGAGCCAGAAGAACTCTGGCCTTCCTCATTTCAGTCTTAAAAATGTGCTTAGTTTAATCACTCAGCCCTGCTCTCAGACACATAGCTCCAACTTTGATTTTATATATTATGAGACTCTCAGATTAAGGAATGATCCCCAGAGTAGCATGGAAATATATGAAGGCATCAGGTGGGATCCTACAGGATATGCCTGCCTAGGTCCAGTGGAGTATTAGATTGTAGACAATGAACTATTCCAGAGGAATAATGGATAATCCATCTTCTATTGTATATCTGCTTCTCCTTAGAAATTTGGCATCTTTTCTATTTCTCTATAATTGGTAGAACTAAATTTATAAACAAAATTATTCAGGTAGTTATATGATATTTTTCAGTATCTTTTATGTGCTATTTCTTATACATGATGTACTTGATTTATTGGGCTGGGTTTATCATAGGGAGATATCAGAAGTGTGTGCCCAGAACCCAGTTTGCAAGGAGCTCAGGAAATCTTTTGTTGGGCTCAGACAGAATGCATTTGCCTCCATGGGTTTCTTGGAGTCTTAGCTCCAACATATCAAGTTGTTCAAGGAGAATTTTATTTCCTGGTTAAAGCCAAATCAGAAGAAATCATCAGGTGTTGAATGGTTTCTCTATGATGGTGTAAATCTCTTGTGAATTCCTAGTCATGAGAGGGGCACATTCACTCAAGGTTTATCCCAGGGGTACCCAAAACTTGACTCAGATTTTTTTTTAACATTATACAGAGTTCAACAAAACTAGATTGCTTTTAAACAGAATTCCTAAATGAACAAATTTTGACTGTTGTACAAATGCAATGGGGAAATTTCTTAATTAAAAATGATTTCTGGTCTTAGATACCATATTTAAAGAAAGTTCACAAGCCAAATATGGGTCTTTGTAGCATGTCAAAAACAGGGCCAGTATAGGATAGACTGGCCATCCTTGGTGCCTATCAGTTTTCATTTGCTCCTTTGATAAAGGTCTTGGGCATAGAAGTATCTACCCAACTAGAGAATTATCTGAAGCATTTTGCAGATTTGTATGGCTAGGCACTATTGCCATAGTTTCTTAGATGGACCCAGAGTAGTTTTAATCTATATATTTATAGCTGTTTTAAAATCACCAATTTCAACACATTTCAGAGACTATGTGTGGCCAGACCTTCACTGGCTTTAGATATCAGACCCAGAGCACCTTCAGGAACCCAGTGCTCTAGAGTGAAGAGTTGATAACACATCTTATCTCTAATGCCTAACTTAGAAGACAATCATATGTGTTGAACAGTCGGTCACTTTCCTCCACTGTGTTTTTTTCATTGCCTTCTATCATGCTTCCTGCTGCTTGAGAAGCATGGTGTTCATAACTGTCCTCAGTCCTGGGTCTGATATTATCCTTGGTTACCTATTAAAGACTCAAGGTGTAACAACCTCAATTCAATAACTATTTATGATTCACTTAATACATACCATGAAGAAATCTAAAAGATGCAATGCAAAGGACCATCTTAGGTTCCCTGGGAAATAAACAGAAGTACTATTGAAATATAGTCCATGTTTTAGAAAAGCTTACCATTCTAGGGAAAGGAACAAGGCAAATTTGAGAAAGCATGTAAATCATAATAGTCAATATTAAATAAGAAGAACAAATCATGTGGCACAGGAAATGTTATTGGAAACCAGAGAAGGAGGAGGAGGAGGAGAGGGTTACCTGGATGAGTTGGGACATGGTCTGGGCGCTGATGAGGGCACAGAACTTGAATAGAGTAAAAGGGTAATGTACTGTATAGAGGTACATCGCTGATCTCCACAGGCCTTGATGTGGGGAACTGGCCTTTTCTCTGTGGAAGAACTCCATTACCCTAAAAACATTCCAAGGTTAATGGAATCACCTGTGTGAGACTTTCCATTAAGACTAGAAAGAGATTAGTTTTTTGCAGTCTTGCTGTCAGTGTGGTACAGAGAATCCAAAGAGAAGCAGCCTTCACAAGTTCACCTGGCTTTTCATGGACAGAACCAGAGCCCTTCGTTCCCTATCTTAGCTGCATTATCAGATTGTCCAACTTCCCCAGCAGTGTGGTCCACTGCCCCATCACTCCCTTTTAGGAGGCCTAGGTAGTCATTAATTGGCTGTTACACTATTAATTCTAAAATTCCGATTTTCCTCTGGGATATTGGGATTTCCAAAGGAACATCTTTCTATGTTGTATTACATCTATGATGTAATATACATGAACCGAAAGAGCCTCAAATATTTCTTGAAGCATATCAACTGTGGCGTCTTCAATTAGTTTGGCCGAACAGCTGGGATTCTTGACAGCTTGTCCACTATCTAGTGCATCACAACAGGGCATCAGGACAGTGGGACAGAGAAGCTAGGAGGTAGAATTTGACTGTCCCAAAGAATTGTTAGTTCATAAGAATAAATAAGTCAAATGTGGTAACACACAATCGAATCAGGTATTTGTGCCATTTATATACCTAGATGGCTTTCTGGGTTTTATTACAAAGATAACCCTAAACTAAGTTTTTTTTTTTCTTCTATATGATTTACACATTTTCCTATATTGCTTTATAAGTATTTTAAGTGTGTGTGTGTGTGTACTTGTGTCCCTGTGTGTGTGTGTGTGTGTGTGTGTGTATGTGTGCACTGCTTTCTTGGCTAGCCTATAAACTCCTTGAGGGTAAAAATTAGATCTTTTGCAATCCCTCATAGTGCCTATCAGATGGATTTAGATTCTAGTAAGAGCATAACTGTAGCCTAGTTTAATTCATAGAGAATTTGTTTCTGATTCCTCGCTTTATTACATCTACCACTCAAACTCTACTTTATCTCCTTCAAAAGCTTTGTTTCTTTCTCATGTTTCATTTCACGCTCAGTGTATGTGTGTATAACCAGTCAACTTCATCTCACTTCTTTTAATTTCCTTGTGTGGGAGCCATTTTAATAGTATTTGTTTCAAGTGAAGGTCCGTTATTCAAAGTAAACACACAAAACTTGGCTAGAGAAAACTATTTGAATAATATTCGTATAGCAATAAAACCTTGAAAATATAAATATAAAATACAATACCCATGGTTAGTAATGTTATTCACACACTTTGCTAAGTGCTTTTGGGATAGAATATAGCTAATCATAGAAGAGTCATCATCTATATGCCATATAAACATCTTTTGTCTGAGGAACTCAAAGAAATTTACTGAAGATAATTGTAATATTTATTCATAATAACCATCCTTTTCTCACCAGTTTTTAATGTCAAAACAGAGATGGGTCAAATATGCAATTAAGTTTTTGACTGAAGACTCCAAATGTTTTTTAATCCTAAAATATAGGTAGGGTACATGGGAAGACATGCCTTCTTTATGGGTAAATATGGAAATTCATCTCTCCCTCCATTC
>NW_006790230.1:1667446-1710782 GCF_000442215.2 Lipotes vexillifer | reverse complement strand
GAAATTCATCCCCCCCTCCATGCCTGCTAGTTAGCTACTCAGTGCAGTTAGAGAACAGAGTTTTGTTATTCGTCATTACAATCTCAGTGGAGAAGGCAGGAGGATGTTTCTTCCTCCCAGGGAAGCTATTTTGAGCGCCGAGGCATTGTGAAACCATTAGATCATAGATGTTAATGATTGTGGACTTATGGTCTGGGAGTGGGTGGGGACACGAATTCTAAGGAAGGTGTTACTCATCTCATTAAAGAGGACAAACAGATTGCTTGGAGAGTGCTTATTGAGTGACAGGATCTTTTAAGAAGAGCACTGATCTTAGAGTCCAAGGGCTGGAATTTGGAACCTGTGCTCTGAGTTGTGCTATATTCTAGCCATGTGACTTAGGCAATGATAACGACCATAAATAAAGTAAAAGCTATACATTATGAAGTGGTTTCTATTTGCCAGGACCTTTCATCTGTCGTTATAATCCTCTCTATGCCACCAAGTGGTAGGTATTATTTTCTCTGTATTACAGATGGGGAAGTAGACTCAGAGAGGTCCAACAACTTTCTAAAGGTCCATTGGCAGAGTTGGGGTTTAAAATAAGGTCTATTTAAGGCCAAAGTCCAGGCTTTTTCTCTATTGGACCATGATGCCAATAAGGCATCTCCAAGTCATCATGTTTTTAGCACTTACTATAAGCCAGTCAACCTAAGTGCTTAACATATATTCATTTAATCTATAAAAAAGTACAAAAATGCTATGAGGCTGGTATCATTTTACAGATTCGTAAACTGAGAATGAGAGGAAAATTACTTGCTCAAATTCATAAATTTAGTACATGGCAGAGATGAACTAATTAAAAAAATATTCTCCAATTATGTTGCTCTTTTTAAGTTATAATTCCTTTCTTTAACCTATAGTGTCGCATTTGACGTTTATAACTCTCCTGGGGCGGTAATCAAGCTTGGTATTTTTTTCTCCATTTTAAAGGGAAGGGAAGGACTCTGTAGGACATCATTCTGGGTTTCTCCTGCCCTGCTAGTTTCTCTTCCCTGGCTGTTCCTCTCAATGTTGAAGGATTATCTCCAACCCCCTTCTCTATTTTAACTTTGCCCACTATATCTCCCCAAGGGAATTCTTCTAGTCCCATTTTACTGAATGCATTGATGACTCCACATCGATGACATTAAATCTCTACTTTTCTGACTTTTAAGTTGATAACTATCAAATCTCTACATCGATGACTCCCTCTAAGTTTGGGACATCCACTCAGCATCTCCACTTGAATGTCTTGAAGGCACTTCAAACTTAACATGAGCAAGAACAAATGATTGTTTTTCCAAATATCTGTTCAAACCAAGACTCCCACACTCTTCTCTGGCTCAGTAAAAGGTACCATCTCCACCTAATTGCTCAGGGCAGAACCTAGGAGACATCCTTAATTCCTCCCTTTTCTTCATTTTCCATATGCAAGCCATCCCCAACTTTTGATAGCTATGACATTGAATTCAGACCACTTCTTATTGCCCTCACTGTTATGTCCTAGGTCAAATCCCCATTATCTCTTACTGTGGAACTGCAAGAGTCTCTTAATTGGTTCCTTGTTATCACTCTTGCCCACCTATATAATTCATTCCATGTTGAGACCAAGGTAATATTGTTTTGTATTTCATAAGTCCTGTCATATAAATCTCCTACTTAAAACCTTCCAATAACTTTCAATTGTGTTTATGAAAAAAATCCAAACACCTTTCCAGGCCCCCAGTTTGTCCCTGCCTTCCTCACTGACCATATTTTGTACCACACTTTCTGTTGCTCATATACTCTGACCACATACTTCTTTCTTCTGAAACGTGCCAGCATTGTTCTCACCTCATGGCCTTTGAACTTTTATAGTATTTTCCCCCTTAATTGTGCGTGACGGGCTCTTTCTTTTTACTAAGCTTTCACTTAATCATCATCTTTTTCTGACCACCGCAGTTAAGTAGGCTTCCCCAGCCTCACCCAGTCATTTTGTATTTCGTTACCCATTTCATTCTGTTCATAAGTCTTGCCACTACTTGAGAAATTATCTTTAAAAAAAAAAAAAGCTTGTTTATTGGCTTATTGTCTGTCTAATCCATTATAATGTAAAGTCCCCAAGGACAGGTACTTCTGTTTTGTTCACTATAGAACAGTGCCTGGCATATAGTAGACACACAATTAATATTTACTGATGATCAAATTATTGAATGGATAAAAAACAGGAGGCAGTAAAGGGTGGACATTATGAACCCAGACATAACTAGATTTACTAGCTATGTGACCTTGGAATATAGAATGGGAATATTAATAATAATCTCTTTATGGTTTTGAGGGTTAAATATTAAAGGTGAAGTACTTAGTAAAGTATCTGGCATATAGTAAGTCTCCTGCAGTGCTGGGCTTTCCTATTAAGGGCATCTTGTTCCTATGATATGAGGCAATGGCAAGAAAGATCTTCATATCCCACATCCTATTGGGTATGACCCTGTGACAGGCAGTGAGAAAGAAGTTTGAAGAACATTAGATGTAACTGGGAAAGCGTGCAGGTACAAAGGTGACTGATAGTTCATAATGTATTATTTACATCCATACAAACTTTCTGCATATAGCCCATGCATGCTGTGCACTGCACAACTTCAAGGGTGCCATTGATTTAGACTATGATATAAAGGGCATCCCCAAAGTTATGCAGTGAGTTGGCCCTATTACATATTTTCTAATTTATTTGGTCCAACGGGGGGTAAAGTTTATTTAATACCATCTGAAATTGCACGATTCTTGGTTGCCTTTTGTAACCAAGGCATTTTCAATTCCATTGTTGCAGTCCGGGAGCCACACGCCTGGAGTCGAGTTCCCCTGTTAATGCGACCCGTGTCCCAACCAAGGACACCCAAGAATCACCAACACCAAGTAAAGATTAGCAAAGGATTTATACAAATATAGACAAGTATAGAAGCAAGTATAGACAAGTATAGAAGCTTACACAAACTGTCTGGACAGGGTCCCACTCAGAGAGAAGTGAGTGAGACCCCGACTAACAGTCGGGCGAGGCTTTTATACCCTTCACAGGGCAGGAAGTCCCCAAGGCGGGAGGGAGCTGTTTAATTTTGAATCAGCCAATCAGGAACCCAGTTCTTCCCGCCCCAAGCAAGCAAGCAAGCGTCTTACAGAAGCCAAAATGTGCTGTTAGCCCTGAAGCTGTTCTTCCGTTTCTTTCATCACACCATGCCATCTTACCCTTAAAAGTACAAGGATTCTTCTCCTACTTCAAATCCCTACATCCTAAATGTCACATGCTGAAATTTCAACAGCTCCAATTTTACCATTCTTTAAGAGTTATGCAGTGACTCTATTTAATGAATTAAGAGGCAGGACATGTCTGACAATGGAACAGAATATTTGGGAAAAGATATGTTCTGGAATCCTGTATGTAGGATCATTACTACTGTGAATGGCAGAGGAGCTGGATGGGTCTCATTTATCCTGCTTTCTCAATGCCCTGCGTTACACATGCTGATTACAGGTGCTCAATAAATATGTACTACATGATTGAACGTCTGACTCCCAGTCCTACTTTGTATGGGCAAGACAGGACTGGCACGTCTGAGGCAGTCCTGACATGAGAAATCTCATGACGGTGGAAGGAAAACAGCTGCACTGAGTTGGTTGCACAGAAGATAAAGCACCATTTTGACATTGGTCCTGGCCTAATTTGAGACACTGACTGTGCGATTCAACATTAGACAATCTGATCCAGAGCAGTTGCAATTTCATGGCAGATGTTTTCAGGGTATACATGGAGTCTGAGAGTTGCTGGACTCTAAGTCCCAAATGGTACAAATAGGTCTCAACACATCATTTTGAAATCTGTGAATAAGAAGTTTCAGCTCTGTCCTGAACTTGCTCACACTCTCAGCCCATTCAAGTTTTATAGCTCTGCTGACATTGTATGCTCTTCATTTTCACCGTCTTAAGCTTCACAGTCTAAATGCTCTCCTGTGAAGGCTCCAGCATAAAAATCACTGTCCTGATTACTTCTGTTATTCTTTGACTCATTAGGCATAGGACACATATGTATTATAGATCAGGTGGGGCATTGGACTTCTGTTCCTTCTCAATGTCAGTAAGCTAGTGATGGAATTAAAAATACAAATGCTGGGCTTCCCTGGTGGCACAATGGTTGAGAGTCCGCCTGCCGATGCAGGGTTTGTGCCCCGGTCCGGGAGGATCCCGCATGTCGCGGAGAGGCTGGGCCCGTGAGCCATGGCCGCTGAGCCTGCGCATCCAGAGCCTGTGCTCCACAACGGGAGAGGCCACAACGGTGAGAGGGCCGTGTATCGCAAAAAAAAAAAAAAAAAAAAAAAAGAAGCTCCTTCTTTGACTTATGATTTTGCCTATGCTCTTTGCCTATCCTCTTTGCCTATCTTCTTTCTAATACAGTTTCTATCTATAAAATTTATAGATAAGCAAAAAAGTAGGGGGAGCTTTATCATCAGTGGAAGCTCTTTATTTCCCCTCTCCACTAAGAAACCCATCTATTCTTTTTCAGGGAGTGTATAGGATTATTTCAGAGTTCATTAAAATAGTGGAGTTGATTTTGGCATTTCTCTAGGTTACTTCTGTGCATCCCCCCAACACTGTCCTCCCTGACTGAGTGAGAACTTCAGCATCCAAAAGGGCTTCTTCCCATTACAGTAACTCTGCTCTATATTTAGAAAAAGATCTTTTACAGGAGAGGTTAATCACACTGCTTAAGGCAAATTCACAATAGTTAAAGTAGGTCATTAGGAATTCATTCAGGTGTGGCTCCTGTAAACTGACTTCCAAATTTGCAAGGGAAAAGGGGAATGCTTAGCTTTAAGGACAAGATCTGTCCAAAAGTAATGTTACATATCAGGAAGGATTATAGTCTGATAAAAGCTGTCAAATCTCAAAAATAAAATCAATTCCTGTTTGAAAAAACTTGGTAAAAATTTAGCGATTAACTAGAATATTTTGCTCAAGGAAAAAAAGGACACTACTATTAGATTACTGTTAGATTGTGTGTTCCTTGAGCGCAGAGGATATATGGTGGTCAACTTTCCAGCCCCTTTTTAGTATCTTACATAATATCTTGCACATGAAAAATGTTTAGTAAGCTGGTTTTGAATGAAATTGGATGTTTGGACTTGGTTGTTTGTATTTTTATTCAAAGAATATACAAAGTGTTAAAAAGAAAAAGTATAGCTTTTCTTTCTAGACCATTTGCAGGGCCATATGGTATATGGGAAATAATGGAAGACTGAGATGCAAGAAACAGGTTCTAACTTGGCTCTTCCATTAACTAGTTATGTGCCTTTGATTGATAACCTCCACCAACCTTAATTTGTCTTAACTTCAAACTGAGGACGTGGAAGCTAAGTGCCTATTAACTCTACAATACATTCATTTGAATATTTATTTTACTCTTATTCTAGGTTTAATTTTTACATGTGTTGGTTACCTAAATAAAGGTATCAATTCATTTCTACCTTTAGACACTAAATTTTCTACCAAACAACTAATCTACCCTCCAATTTTCTCAGCCTAGGGAGCTCTTCTCTAATTGCATCAAGCAGATCCACTCTGAATATCTGGCTCTGAATACCTGGAGTTTTGAAAACTTACCCTGAGAACTTGTAAAATTAGGGCAGAGTAAAGACAAAAATGACTGTCCTTGCTATACACAGTTGATAGTATTCTAATTACACTGGACCTGAACCTTTGGTGAGCTGGAGTAAATTAAACTATTCAGTGGGAGCAAATCATTACCCGTAGGAGATGAATTTGCCCTTTAAGGATGCTGATTAGAGCCCTGAAAAAGGAAATTTACTTAATAGCGCCTGGAAAAGTGAAGGGCATTTTGTTTCCAGAAAGTTGCTTATTCACACAAAATCAAGCCTGATGACATTTGTTTTACTGTGATCATTTTATAATCACTTCATTTTTTTTTTTTTTTTTTTGCGGTACGCAGGCCCTCCCTGTTGTGGCCTCTCCCGTTGTGGAGCACAGGCTCCGGACGCGCAGGCTCAGCGGCCATGGCTCACGGGCCTAGCCGCTCCGCGGCATGTGGGATCCTCCCCCACCTGGGCACGAACCCGTGTCCCCTACATCGGCAGGCGGACTCTCAACCACTGCGCCACCAGGGAAGCCCTAATCACTTCAATTTAATGGATAATTCGGATTTATATTAGGGGAGTGGAAGCGTGACCTCATGATAGGTGAGAACAGATACAAGTAGAAGAGTGAAGACCTTCCTCTGGGAAGGAGGGCAGCAGCTGCTTTTGTTCCATCAAGAATCTCCTGGTAGGGCTTCCCTGGTGGCTCAGTGGTTGAGAGTCCGCCTGCCGATGCAGGGGACATGGGTTCGTGCCCCGGTCCGGGAAGATCCCGTATGCTGCGGAGCGGCTGGGCCCGTGAGCCATGGTCGCTGAGCCTGCGCGTCCACAATAGGAGAGGCCACAACAGTGAGAGGCCCGCGTACCGCAAAAAAAAAAAAAACCGCAAAAAAAAAAAAAAAAAAAAGAATCTTATGGTATTACTCAATAGGAGCACACTGTGGGGTCAGTCTGAAGAAATCGTAGACTAGGAGAGGGAGGAAACCATGTCCTATAGTCAACAGAAAAAGGACTCTGTGGTTGGAGTGGAATTTCACCCTTCCTTGGTTAAAAATAATTGCCCTTTTCTATTGAAGAATAGCTGATTTAAAAATAGAGGAATTGCTCTTGACACCTCTTCCCACCAATCTCAAAGCTATCGGGATCCAAACCTCATTCTGCAAGGAGAGGAAGCAATTCTCTTGATGAGATTTACTATCAGTAGATATGCTGTATTCTGGAAAAGTTATACTCCTATGTCAACTCAGAAAGGAAACTCCCAGGTTCCTTCTAGTAACTTTGAGAGTGCCCTGAGAGTGTGTAGGTACCCTGGGACCAGGAGAGGGTCATTCTGCCAACATCACTTGGGAAAGGTATAGCCAACTGTGGAAGCTGCTCCTGCCAGCCAAGCCTGCTAAGATGATTCTTTCCATCGAAAAGCAAGACACTGTGGGATTTAAACCATTGTGATTTGCCTCTTGCAGAATAGATGATGTTTATTGATTTTTAAAATTCTACTATAGAATATTAGAAAGTGTGCTTGCAAGTTGGAAAGTTGATGTCAGCTAATGAAGAACTTCCTTGGAAAGCGTCCCTTATGTTTAAGATTGCTCCTCAAGTCAAGAGGAATGTGAAGTGGCTGCAGGTCCAAGGTGTTCCAGATACTGGAATAGGCCTAGGTCTATTGGTCAAATGTGTGATGGAAATGTGTTGCAGTTCTAACTAGATGGTACTTAGTTACCTACATATGGTGGTGAAGAACCCAGACTTGGGAGTCACATAGAACTGGAATCAAGATCAACATCTAAATCTGAGAGTAAAAGCACCTGCCTCATAGTATTCCCATGAGGAATCAACTTAACTGAATGCTAAATATTTAATTAACAATTAAGAAGGCCCAGGACTTGATCAATCATAGCAATGCCAGTCATAGGGCTGGAGCAGTGCTCTGGGGACTCCTTCTCTGGCTACTTTAATTGCTGTATTGTAGGTAGTCCAGGGGCATACCTGGGGAAGGGGCTGAGACTGCGATAGTGGGGGAGCCCTTGAAGGACTGAAATAACAGCTGTTTACTAACCAGAACAGAGGATATTCAACACCTATGAGAGCATACAGGCTGGATGAAGAGTCATGAGACTGAAAGAAATTAAGTTAGATAAGGTGCTTAGCATAATACCTGTCACGTAGTAAGAACTCAGTTAATACTATTATTACTAATATTACCACCACTACTGTTTCCTGTTTTTCTTCTCCTACTGCTCCTCCTCCTCCTGCTTCTCCCCTTTCCCCTCCTCTTCCTCCCCTCCTATTATATTGTATAATCCCAGAACAAATATATGCCCTACAACTTTGAATGTAAAGCTTGTTTTCCATCCAAGCTTTGGATCACTGTTGACCCTTAACCAGTGCTTCCCAAACTTTCTCATGACTTTTGGTGTCTCGGTGATTTTTCTGTTCATTAAGTTGGTAAGTCCAAATAACTTAGTATTTATGTCCTAACATAAAATTTGGAAAAAAAGCTAATTCACAGAAATTGAAACACAAAATCATATTTTTATTTCATTCTTAAATAACCACAATTACTTACTAATGGAATATACGTACCTGTTGGATACTTTACAACTTTTAAAACTCTGGAATCAGGTTGGATATTGCCTCCCTCATTTCTTATTCCACAATGACTTTTGTGTATTACTTAGTTTACACTTATGTGTTACATAGCAATCATCAAAAACCTAACTTTGCCTATATCCAGTGTCATAGAAAGGAATGTAGCAAGACTTAAAGTTGAAACCATGCTAGCAGTTCAAAGGAGGTCTGAGAAATATGGATGTGTGTCCCTTTAATTTTAAAATATCTTTGTGCCCTGTGAATTTGCTTCAGATATTCCATGATGGCTTGGCACACAGTTTGGAAACCAGGGGATTAACTAGATAGACTTTTGGGAATAATAAATACTAATTGTTTGGGTCAGCTAAAGACTAATGCATTCACAACTCAAAGGATCTAGTGGGCATAAGCTCATATGATCGTGCTTTGACTGTAGGACTCCTAGGATAAATGGTGGTTTGGGCTGACTGCCAGTTGAATACTAGCCTGCCCAAGCTTATCTAATTTGTTAACTTTGAACTTTCAAGAGAAATGAGAACACCTTGAAAGGAGAATCACATCCCTAACTTTTAGTCATCTTAATGGCCTTTGTCTGCTTGCTTAAACTTAATTATTTGCTCAAACAGGTACAGTGTATTGTGCTAATTTTTCATGGAATTGATGTTCAGATTATTGGATTAGCAAAATTAATTTTTTTCTAAAATTGGATTTTCTATTTCTGATCATTCATTGGATTTTCTGGATTGCATTTAGATCTGTACTTGGGGTGTGATGTTGCTTTTTCTTCTGTTTTGGAGGAGAGAACATTGTTTCTGTAAAATTATGGAATCTAGAACAGAAAGGCACTTTTAAGTGACCTGCCACTACCTTCACGTTTTGATGAGGAGAGGCCAGGTGACTTGCCCACACTCTTCCTTGTGGGGCAAGGCAGGACTGGAACCCAGTTTCTAACCTCCTATAATGGTCTCCTATTTGACCATCCTTTTCTACACAGTACCAGCTTAAAGAATCCCCTTTTCCATTTATGGTGTTTCAAGGTGTCAGGGCATGTCATTGTAAATTATCTCTCTTGGATCCTCAGTCACTACCTCCTAATGAATTAGTGCTGACCTCAATCCTACACACAAAGCAACATTTAGTCATGACTTCTAGCATCACACTGAAATGCTACAAGGTTTGGGGAAGGTTCTTTCTAGTATTTTTAGTTTCTTATGGTCATTTTCTTAAATCAGTGATTTCTAATCTATTTAGAATTACAAACCTTTGTAACTAAATGAAAACTAATGACCCTGTCCTCCTGAAAATGCACACATACACACACAATTGCACATATTTTAGGGGGTTCTGTAGAGCCTCTGAACTCCTATCAATCTGTGTTAAGAACCTCTATGGTAGGTGATAGAAAGCTTTTAAAGTATTATTTACTAAAAATTATTTTGCTCTGCTTCTGCTTTTTATGCTAATACATATAAATCTAATGTCTTTAGCCTTTAATTTGGTTTACTATTTGGATCTTTTCCCAATAAAAGGAACAGTAAAGATTATTAAGTTTGTTTTTGAGATTATGAGAAATCATAGCCAGTTTCCTTTGAAATGAGAGGTTCTTTATTAATGGTTTCAAAATCCAGATGTCCTTCATGGGGGTGGGGAGTGGGCTTTAAAAATACACATGCCTGCCCTATATCAAACTTGGCCCCATCTGAAGATTCTGATCCAAGAGGTATTTTTTAATATGTGACAATGATATTGATGCAGCAGATACATGAACCACTGAAAATCCAAAATTCTAATTTTCTAGATTTTCTACCTCAAGACTATAGAGTTGCCAAAATTAGTGACATAGCTGAGAAGTTACTGTAAAACTCCTGGCTCCCTGTATCCAATATAATTTTTTAAACAATATTTTTATTAGGAAATATTACTACTATAAGGAAAGTTTCAGAGGGCAATAAAACAAAAAAAAATCAGCTTAATCAAATTTTAACACATTGTCATAGATACTTATGATTAAAAAATGTATAGATAGACCACCTTATTTGGATTTCTGCTTTCACCATTTTTTCCTTAATTCACAAGACTTCCTTCTGTGTTAATCTGTATTTTTCTGATATTTTCCAGATGCTTTATTTTAACCACTCTGTGTGATTTTTGTTTTAGATTGTGTCTAGTAAGCAATACAGTGTTATTTTTTTTTTCAGTCTATTCTGATATTCTCTCTCTTCCATTTTTATTTATTGAGAATACTGTTATATTTGGGCCTATTTCTATAATCTTATTTTGGATTTCTGTTTGTGTTTTCCTTTTTTTTTTGTTAAGTTTTGATCAAATTTTCAGCAGCCACTGAATACCTTCTCTCCCTTCCCCCAACACACACACAATACTTCTTGTTTTTATTTTCTTTGTTTTAAATGTGTGTACACACAAATATTGCTCTCAAAGATAATCATTGATTACATTTGTTGACATATTTTATCAATTTCTGGTCTCACCATTGTTCCTTCATTTCGGCAACTTCCTTATATGTTAATTTGTCAATTTCCTGAAGTATATTCTTTAATAGATCTTTTAGTGAAAGTATGTGAGTAGTAAACTCCCTTTGTTTTTGCATATCTGAAAACGCTTCCATTTTGCTTTCCTTCCTGAAAAATAGCTTAACTAGGTAAAAACTGATAAATCTACAGAAAATTTCCCTGAGCACTTTAAAAATATTTGTTCATTCTTTTCTGACATTTATTTACTACTGACAAGTTTACTATCAGTATAATTGTCATGGTAGTCTCTCTTTTTTCTCCTGTTAGTTTTCATTGTTTATTTTTGTTTTGTTTTGTTTTGTTTTTTAACATCTTTAATGTCCTACACGTTTGATAACTCACATTTTGGCTAGATTTATCTTTATTAACCCTGCTCAATACCCAGAGAAAATACTCAGGTGTAAGTGTTCATGTATTTCTTTAATTTTTGCAAAATTCATACTTATTAATTCTTCAAATAATACTTCATGATATTTCCATTTTCTGCATTTAGTAGACATAAATTAGATCTTGTCATCTATTGTTTATGTCTTATATCTAATATTTTATATTTAAAAAAATTTTGTTTCTCTGTTCTTCATTCTGGGTAAATTTCTGTTCTGTTTTCCAATTTTCTAATTGTTTCTTCCACTATTTTCATTCTGGGGTTTATAATCCTATTAATTTTTTTTTCTGTAAATCTTTTTTCCTTCCCAGACTTCTAATTGGTTCTTTTTCATATCCGTTTTTTTTTTCTTAAGTCTTTTCTTTTTAAAAAAATTTTTAAATTTTATTTATTTATTTTTGGCTGCATTGGGTCTTCCTTGCTGTGCACAGGCTTTCTCTAGTTGTGGTGAGTGGGGGCTACTCTTCATTGTGGTGCATGGGCTTCTCATTGTGGCAGCTTCTCTTGTTGTGGAGTAGGGGTTCTAGCCACTCAGGCTTCAGCAGTTGTGGCACATGGGCTCAGCTGTTGTGACTTGCAGGCTCTATAGCGCAGGCTCAGCAGTTCTGGTGCACGAGCTTAGTTGCTCCACAGAATGTGGGATCTTCCCGCACCAGGGCTCAAATCGGTGTCCCCTGCATTGGCAGGTGGATTCTTAACCACAGTGCCACCAGGGAAGCCCTATCCATCTGTTTTTGTTTTATCTCTTTTAAAAAATAACTTCTTGATTATTTTTAACAAATAACATACATGTTATTAAGGTTATTGTCAGTCTGCTCTATATAATTAATTCCTTTAAAATGGTTATTATTCTGAATATTTATTTTGTTACCTATCTTTCTTCCCACTTTGTTTCTTAATGAGTTTGTTTTTTTTTAACATCTTTATTGGAGTATAATTGCTTTACATTGTTGTGTTAGTTTCCACTGTATAAAAAAGTGAATCAGCTATATGTATACATATATCCCATATCTCTTCCCTCTTCCATCTGCCTCCCACCCTCCCTATCTCATCCCTCTAGGTGGTCACAAAGCAACAAGCTGGTCTCCCTGTGCTATGTGACTGCTTCTGACTAGCTATTTTACATTTCGTAATATATATATGTCAGTGCCATTCTCTCACTTCGTCCCAGCTTAACCTTCCCCTTCCCTGTGTCCACAAGTCCATTATCTATGTCTGTGTCTTTATTCCTGTCCTACCCCTAGGTTCATCAGAACAATTTTTTTTGTTTGTTTTTAGATTCCATATATATGTGTTAGCATACGGTATTTTTTTCTCTTTTTCTGACTTACTTCACTCTGTATGACAGACTCTAGGTCCATCCACCTCACTACAAAAAACTGAATTTTGTTTCTTTTTATGGCTGAGTAATATTCCATTGTATACATGTGCCACATCTTATTTATCCATTCATCTGTTGATGGACATTTAGGTTGCTTCCATGTCCTGGCTATTGTAAATAGTGCTGCAATGAATATTGTGGTACATGTCTGTTTTTGAATTATGGTTTTCTCAGGGTATATGCCCAGTAGTGGTATTGCTGGGTCATATCGTAGTTCTATTTTTAGTTTTTTAAGACACCTCCATAGTGTTCTCCATAGTGGCTGTATCAATTTACATTCCCACCAACAGTGCAAGAGGGTTCCCTTTTCCCCACACCCTCTCCAGCATTTATTGTTTGTAGATATTTTGATAATGGCCATTCTGACTAGTGTGAGGTAATAACTCATTGTAGTTTTGATTTGCATTTCTCTAATGATAAGTGATGTTGAGCATCCTTTCATGTGTTTGTTGGCAATCTGTATATATTCTTTAGAGAAATATCTATTTAGGTCTTCTGCCCATTTTTGGAGTGGGTTGTTTGTTTTTTTGATATTGAGCTGCATGAGTAGTTTGTATATTTTGGAGTTTAATCCTTTGTCAGTTGCTTTGTTTGCAAATATTTTCTCCCATTCTGAGGGATGTCTTTTCGACTTGTTTTGGTTTCCTTTGCTGTGCAAAAGCTTTTAAGTTTCATTAAGTCCCATTTGTTTATTTTTGTTTTTATTTCCATTTGTATAGGAGGTGGGTCAAAAAGGATCTTGCTGTTATTTATGTCATAGACTGTTCTGCCGATGTTTTCCTCTAAGAGTTTTATAGTGTCTGGCCTTACATTTATGTCTTTAATCCATTTTGAGTTTCTTTTTGTGTATTATGGAGCGTGTTACAGAGTGTTCCAATTTCATTCTTTTACATGTAGCTGTCCACTTTTCCCAGCACCACTTATTGAAGAGGCTCTCTTTTCTCCATTTTATCCTCTTGCCTCTTTTATCAAAAATAAGGTGACCATAATGCATGGGTTTATTTTGGGGCTTTCTATCCTGTTCCATTGATCTATAGTTCTGTTTTTCTGACAGTACCATACTGTCTTGATTACTGTAGCTTTGTAGTATAGTCTAAACTCAGGTAGCCTGATTCCTCCAGTTTCGTTTTTCTTTTTCAAGATTGCTTTGGCTATTCAGGGTCTTCTGTGTTTCCATACAAATTATGAAATTTTTTGTTCTAGTTCTGTGAAATTGGTATTTTGATAGGGATTGCATTGAATCTGTAGATTGCTTTGGGTAGTAGAGTCATTTTCATAATGTTGATTCTTCCAATCCAAGAACATGGTATATCTTTCCATCTGTTTGTATCATCTTTAATTTCTTTCATCAGTGTCTTACACTTTTCTGCATACAGGTCTTTTGTCACCTTAGGTAGGTTTATTCCTAGGTATTTTATTCTTTTTGTTGCAGTGGTAAATGAGAGTGTTTCCTTAATTTCTCTTTCAGATTTTTCATCATTAGTGTATAGGAATGCCAGAGATTTCTGTGCATTAATTTTGTATCCTGCTACTTTCCCAAATTCATTGATTAGCTTTAGTAGTTTTGTGGTAGCATCTTTAGGATTCTCTATGTATAGTATCATGGCATCTGCAAACAGTGACAGTTTTACTTCTTTTCCGATTTGTATTCCTTTTATTTCTTTTTCTTCTCTGATTGCTCTGGCTAAAACTTCCAAAACTGTGTTGAATAATAGTGGTGAGAGTGGGCAACCTTGTCTTGTTCCTGATCTTAGTGGAAATGGTTTCAGCTTTTCACCATTGAGAACGATGTTGGCTGTGGGTTTGTCATATATGGCCTTTATTATGTTGAGGTAAGTTCCCTCTATGCCTACTTTCTTGAGAGTTTTTATCATAGATGGGTGTTGAATTTCGTTGAATGCTTTTTCTGCATCTATTGAGATGATCATATGGTTTTTTTCCTTCAATTTGTTAATATGGTGTACCCCATTGATTGATTTGCATATATTGAAGAATCCTTGCATTCCTGGAATAAACCCCACTTGATCATGGTATGTGAGATCCTTTTTTTTTTTTCTTTTTTTGCTGTATGTGGGCCTCTCACTGTTGCGGAGCACAGGCTCTGGACGTGCAGGCCCAGTGGCCATGGCTCACGGGTCCAGCTGCTCCATGGCACGTGGGATTCTCCCAGACCAGGGCACGAACCGGTGTCCCCTGCATCAGCAGGCGGACTCTCAACCACTGCACCACCAGGTAAGCCCTGTGATCCTTTTAATGTGCTGTTGGAAGTATTCTGTTTGCAAGTATATTGTTGAGGAGTTTTGCATGTCTGTTCATCAGTGATATTGGCCTGTCGTGTTCTTTTTTTGTAACATCTTTGTTGGTTTTTGGTATCAGGATGATGGTGGCCTTGTAGAATGAGTTTGGGAGTGTTCCTCCCTCTGCTATATTTTGGAAGAGTTTGAGAAGGATAGGTGTTAGCTCTTCTCTAAATGTTTGATAGAACTCGCCTGTGAAGCCATCTGTTCCTCGGCTTTTGTTTGTTGGACGATTTTTAACCACAGTTTCAATTTCAGTGCTTGTGATTGGTCTGTTTATATTTTCTGTTTCTCCCTGGTTCAGTCTCAGAAGGTTGTGTTTTTCTAAGAATTTTTCCATTTCTTCCAGATTGTCCATATTCTTGACATATAATTGCTTGTAGTAATCTCTCATGATCCTTTGTATTTCCGCAGGGTCAGTTGTTACTTCTTTTTCATTTCTAATTTGGTTGAGTTGAGTCTTCTCCCTTTTTTTCTCCATGATTCTGGCTAATGGTTTATCCATTTTGTTTATCTTCTCAAAGAACCAGCTGTTAGTTTTATTGATCTTTGCTATTTCCTTCATTTCTTTTTCATTTATTTCTGATCTTATATTTATGATTTCTTCCCTTCTGCTAACTTTGAGGGTTTTTTGTTCTTCTTTCTCTAATTAGTTTAGGTGCAAGGTTAGGTTGTTTATATGAGTTTTTTTTGTTTCTTGAAGTAGGATTTTATTGCTATAAATTTCCCTCTTAGAACTGCTTTTGCTGCACCATATAGGTTTTGGCTCATTGTATTTTCATTGTCATTTGTTTCTAGGTACTTTTTGATTTCCTCTTTGATTCAGTGATCTCTTGGTTATTTAGTAATATAGTGTTTAGCCTCCATGTGTTTGTATTTTTTGCAGTTTTTTTCCTGTATTTGATATCTATTCTCATAGCACTGTGGTCAGAAAAGATGCTTGATATGATTTCAGTTTTCTTAAATTTACCAAGGTTTCATTTGTGTCCCAAGATATGATCTATCCTGCAGAATGTTCCATGAGCACTTGAGGAGAAAGTGTATTCTGTTGTTTTTAGATGGAATGTCCTATAAATATCAATTAAATCCATCTTGTTTAATGTGTCATTTAAAGCTTTGGTTTCCTTATTTATTTTCATTTTGGATGATCTGTCCATAGTGAAAGTGGGGTGTTAAACTCCCCTACTATTATTTTGTTACTGTCGATTTCCCCTTTTATGGCTGTTAGCATTTCCCTATATATTGAGGTGCTCCCATTTTGGGTGCATAAATATTTACAATTGTTATATCTTCTTCTTGGATTGATCCCTTGATCATTATGTAGTGTCCTTTGTCTCTTGTAAGAGTCTTTATTTTAAAGTCTATTTTGTCTGATATGAGAATTGCTTCTCCAGCCTTCTTCTGATTTCCATTTTCTTGGAATATCTTTTTCCATCCCCTCTTTTCAGTCTGAATGTGTCCCTAGGTCTGAAGTGTGTCTCTTGTAGACAGCATATATATGGGTCTTGTTTTTGTGTCCATTCAGCCAGTCTATGTCTTTTGGTTGGAGCATTTAATCCATTTACATTTAAGGTAATTATCAATATGTATGTTCCTATTACCATTTTCTTAACTGTTTGTGGTTCATTATTGTAGGTTTTTCCCTTCTCTTGTGTTTCCTGCCTAGATAAGTTACTTTAGTGTTTGTTGTAAAGCTGGTTTGGTGGTGCTGAATTCTCTTAGCTTTTCCTTGTTTGTAAAGTTTTTAATTTCTCTGTTGAATCTGAATGAGATCCTTGCTGGGTAGAGTAATCTTGGCTGTAGGTTTTTCCCTTTCATAACTTTAAATATGTCCTTTCACTCCCTTCTGGCTTGCAGAAAGATCAGCTGAAAGATCAGCTGTTAACCATATGGGGATTCCCTTGTATGTTGTTTGTTGCTTTTCCCTTGCTGCTTTTAATATTTTTTTCTTTGTATTTAATTTTTGATAGTTTTATTAGTACGTGTCTTGGTGTGTTTCTCCTTGGATTTATCCTGTATGGGACTTTCTGTGCTTCCTGAACTTGATTTACTATTTCCTTTCCCATATTTGGGAAGTTTTCAACTATAATCTCTTCAAATATTTTCTCAGTCCCTTTCATTTTCTCTTCTTCTGGGACCCCTATAATTCAAATGTTGATGCATTTACTGTTGTCCCAGAGTTCTCTGAGACTGTCCTCAATTCTTTTCATTGTTTTTTCTTTATTCTGCTCTGTGGTAGTTATTTCCACTATTTTATCTTCCAGGTCACTTATCCATTCTTCTGCCTCTGTTATTCTGCTATTGATTCCTTCTAGAGAATTTTTAATTTTATTTATTGTGTTGTTCATCATTGTTTGTTTGTCCTTTAGTTCTTCTAGGTCTTCATAAACACTTTTTTAATTTCTCCATTCTATTTCCAAGATTTTGTATCATCTTTACTTTCATTACTCTGAATTCTGTTTCAGGTAGTCTGCCTACTTCCTCTTCATTAGTTTGCTCTGTTGGGTTTTTACCTTGCTCCTTCATCTGCTGCATATTTCTCTGTCTTCTCATTTTGCTTAACTTACTGTGTTTGCGTTCTCCTTTTCTCAGGCTGCAGGTTTGTAGTTCCTGTTGTTTTTGGTGTCTGCCCCCTGTGGGTAAGGTTGGTTCAGTTGGTTGTGTAGGCTTCCTGGTGGAGGGGACTGGTGCCTGTGTTTTGGTGCATGAGGCTGAATCCTGTGTTTCTGGTGGACAGGACCATGTCTGGTGGTGTGTTTGGGGATGCCTGTGAATCTATTATGATTTTAGGTAGCCTCTCTGCTAATGGGTGGGGTGTGTTCCTGTCTCGATAGTTGTTTGGCATGAGGTGTTTAGCAGTGAAGTTTGCTGGTCATTGAGTGGAGCTGGGTCTTAAAGTTGAGATGGAAATCTTGGGGAGAGCTCTTGCCAATTGATATTACGTGGAGCTGGGACGTCTCTTTTGGTCAAATATCCTGAATTCGGCACTCCCACCTCAGAGGCTGACACCCAGCTGGTGAACCAAGACCCTGTCAGCCACACAGCTCAGAAGACAAGGGAGAAAAGAGAAGAAAGAAAGAAAAATAAAATAAAATAAAATAAAAAAGTTATCAAAATAAAAAAAATTAACAATATTATTAAAATAAAAAATAAATTGTAATAAAGAAAAAAAGAGAGCAACCAAACCAGTAAACCAATCCACCAATGAAGCACTAAAAACGAAACTAAGATAAACATAAAAATCAGAAACTAGTCAGTCACATACAGCCAACCCTAAGTCTATAGTTGCTCCCAAAGTCCACCACCTGAATTTTGGGATGTTTCATTGTCTATTCAGGTATTCCACAGTTTCAGGGTACATCAAATTGAGTGTGGAGATTTAATCTGCTGCTCCTGAGGCTGCACAGAGAAATTTCCTTTTCTCATATTTTTTTGCACAGCTCCTGGTGTTCAGCTTTGAATTTGGCCACACTTCTGTATGTAGGTTGTCCTCTGGTGTCTGTTCTTCACCCAGACAGGAGGGGTTTAAAGAAGCGGCTGATTAAGCAGCTCTGGCTCACTCAGGCGGGGTAAGTGAGGGGTACGGAATGCAGGGCAAGCCTGTGGTGGCAGAGGCCGTCATGATGTTATACCAGCCTGGGGCGCACCGTGTGTTCTCCCAGGGCAGTTGTCCCTGGATCACGGGACCCTGGCAGTGGCAGGCTGCACAGGCTCCCAGGAGGGGAGGTGTGGATAGTTACCTGTGCTTGCACACAGCATTCTTGGTGGCTGCAGCAGCAGTGTTAGTGTTTCGTGCCCATCTCTCGTGTCCATGCTGATAGCTGCAGCTCATGCCCATCTCTGGAGCTCATTTAGGCAGTGCTCCGAATCCCCTCTCCTTGTGTATCCCAAAACAATGTTCTCTTGCCTCTTAGGCAAGTCCAGACTTTTTCCTAGATTCCCTCCAAGTTGGCTGTGGTGCACTAGCCCTCTTCAGGCTGTGTTCATGCAGCCAACCCCAGTCCTCTCCCTCGGATCTGACCTCTGAAGCCTGAGCCTCATCTCCCAACCCCC
This sequence comes from Lipotes vexillifer, assembly GCF_000442215.2. Lineage (NCBI taxonomy): Eukaryota > Metazoa > Chordata > Mammalia > Artiodactyla > Lipotidae > Lipotes > Lipotes vexillifer. The sequence continues at coordinate 1,691,904 of NW_006790230.1, read as the reverse complement.
ACCCACCCTGGCGGGTGAGCAGACAAGCCTCTCAGCCTGGTGAGTGCTGGTTGGCACCAATCCTCTGTGCAGTAATCTCTCCAATTTGCCCTCTGCACCCCTGTTGCTGCACTGTCCTCCATGGCTCTGAAGCTTACCCCTACCACTCACCCACCGTCTCTACCAGTGAAGAAGCTTCCTAGTGTGTGGAGACCTTTCCTCCTTCACAGCTCCCTCCCAGAGGTGCAGGTCCCATCCCTATTCGTTTGTCTCTGTTTTTTCTTTTTTCTTTTGCCCTACCTAGGTATGTGGGGAGATTCATGCCTTTTGGGAAGTCTGAGGTCTTCTGCCAGCATTCAGTAGGTGTTCTGTAGGAGTTGTTCCACATGTAGATGTATTTTTGATGTATTTGTAGGGAGGAAGGTGATCTCCACATCTTACTTCTCCGCCATCTTGAAGGTCCTCTCAAGATGCTCTACAGTGATGCTGGAGATCTCATAGATGCATTCATTGAGCCAATGGATGGCTTGATTCAATACCTGACTATGGTGGTTAGCAATATATTTTTGATTGTTATGTTACACTGTGCTATGCTATGTTGTTATGTTTTGTTTTAAGCCATCTTTATAGAGCATACTAGCAAGTTTTACCTTCTACCATCAAGCAGTAAGCCAAGATCTCATTTCTCTTCTCACAGTGTCTTCCATCTCCTCACCCCCAAACCCCAATCTCATTTGAAGCACTTTAATTCCCACTTACACACCACAGCTGGACTCACAATCTCTGTTACTGCCTCCAGACCTGAAAGCCAGTAGGTGTACAGCTTCAGCTCAGCACACAACTTTGCATTTTTGTTCCTTTTGGAGTCCAAAGGACCTAACCTTGGTCTTAAGTCTAATCAGATCTTTTGCTTTTCTATTCTTATATTACCCTCTGTTTGTAGAAGAAGGTATGTGACAAGTACATGTTCCATTCTACCACAATGCCTCTTCTTTCAGAGGCTTAAAATACAATGTAGCAAGATCCAGACTGAGATTCCTAAATACATTCTTCACATTAAGAAACCCTTCTTTTATGTTTTTATAGAAATGTGGTCTTTCTGTTACTTAAAATAATATATAAGCCTTACTACATGATCAGAATAATCTAGGCCTTTCTATTTTAAGTAAAAATTTAGATAAGAAACACTGAAGGTGTCTTGGAGTTGATATAGCATTCATACAATTATCTCCTGGGGTGGTGTTGTCTTCTCTTCTATTTTCCATGATGTCCAAAGTTTTATGAAAGATTTGGCACATATCCAGCATAGCATTAGCTGGAGTGCATTTTGTTGGTTGCTTTTGCCTGAAGCTGGTATATTTCCTAAAGCTGGTGACTAATGACTTATAACGTAATGTCTGCTTATTTATGTTACCTTGACCACTTTCATCTGCCGGCATTCTTAATACAGAGAGTTTTGTTGTTTTTTTAAATGCCCTCCTTCTGTATATTTCTCTGATTCAGAGAAACTCCAGTTCTCAGTGTTTTTAGTAGATCCTTTCTCTAAACCATTTTCTTTAAACCCAGAATAGAACTGTACCACTTTGTTTCCTCTTGCCTTCTGGTCAAAAAAGTATGCATAAATGAAAACTAGCATCCCCTTTCCAAGCCAAAAATAAGTAAATAAACAAAAAATCCCAGTACATTCGAGAACACAGCACACTTATATTAATAATTACTATATCTGAACTTGACACATATGGGACTCAAAAAGTAATACAAGAGAAATTTTTTCAGCAATATCTATATATAATTGTACACATATATTAGTCTGAATTTTAACAGCACAGCAATAATTCTAATATTCTCAGAAAACATAAAAAGATTGAATGTCATACAGGTAGGCTATAAAAATATTTCTTCTAGAACTGAAGACTAACAAGGCTGCCTCATCTTCATCCCTTTCAGGGAATTGACCAGACTTATCACATTCAGGAAAATCCATATGACCTTCATTTGGACTTTTTTCTTTTTCTTTCTTTTTTTTTTTTTTATGGCTGTACTTTTCATTTTTATTTTTTTCTGGAGAGATTTTATATGTTTAAATGTAGTGAAATAGATATTTCTGTGATGAAGCTGATTTGATGGAACCTATGGCATGACTCTGATGTGTTATAATTCCACTAGACACTGAATTCCTTGAGCAATCAGGCCCTCAGCATGGCACAGAGTCAGGTATTAAATGCTTAGGCCCCTCCACCATTGCTCATGGCTCCATTTTTCATGTGGCCCACCCTACTAACCCTTTCATTTGAATTATAACCACCATTGTGGAGTCTTCAATTACCCCTTTAGCCTGTGTTAGAAGCATTTTCTATGTGCATACTTAGCACCCTATACAGTATATCCTTCTATCAGGCTATTTTGTAATCCCACAAACATTCCCCCCCGCCACCCTTGGACTTTAAGAATTATGAGGGAAGCGCCTGCATCTTTCAACTCCATACGGTGCCTGGAGTGAGGTATAAATACAGACTTTCAAACAAATGTACTCACTACTTCTCTGAGGGGTCTTTAAGAAAACTGGGATTTCTAATATGTGGGAGACACAACAATGTTCCTGCTTGCATTAGTCAAAATCTCAGGGATTTTACATAATAAAAGCAGATTTCTTCCTCATCACTTGGCTCCACACAGTCCTTCAGAGCCAGTGCTGCTCTGCCATGTTGCTCTGCCATCTCCTCCAGTGTGTGGGAGATGAGAAAGAATGAGAAAGCCTGAAGTTTCACATGTAACTTCAACCATATTTTATTGGCCAGAACTCAGTCCCATGACTCCAGCTAGTTTGAAGGAAAGTTTGGAAATGTAATCCAGTTATGTTCCAGGAGAAAAATAAAATGCAGTTTGGTTAACCTAGCCTTGTAGCCACCACGTTGCCATCCAGGGAGCATAAGACCTAGTTGCCCCTGTCATACAATGGTTATATATCACAAGTATTTTTTAAAAAATCATAACAGATTGGCTATCAGCTACTTGGGACTTAATTGTCAACATATTCCTGGGCTTTCAGTGTGTCATTTATTATACTGTCTTGATGTGAACAGAAGCTGGTACGGATATTTGATTGACAGATGTATTTTTTTAATTTGAGAAGTAACTTTGTACCTTTATGACAGAAATAAGACATGTTGCTAAAAAATTATAATGCAGTAAAATGTTTTTAAAGAGCAGAGGAATTACCTGCCTGAGTCCACACCTTAGCTAGTAATGCTTGTCTGTCAAGGTTTATTTTCTCTAGTGTTAGTCAAATGGGTATTTATAAGGTTCTCACAATAGAAATCATTTGAGGGAAATAACATCATGTCTTTTTCATTAAGTTCATCTTTTTTTGTAGGATCCATTTCTTCTCCACCACTAATCTTTCAACTACTAACTGCTCTGGTATGTGTTCTTTTAAATGAAACAAAACCAAAGTAGGCACAATTAACTTACAATAACTAGAGGCAATTCAAATGTTTTTCTTTTTTGAATTGTAAGCAAATCTGCTTTAGCAGTTCCTAAGAAGTGACCAATTTAGCACTTGCTTTGAAGTGTGTTTAAATATTAGTTTCAATGTGAAAACAACTATTCCTTGAGTTTTGTATATGGTAAATGAGGATATTGAATTTTCCTTTGGAATACTCTGTTTCTTCTGTTTCAAAGGAAGCAGTCACGATTTGGTAAATAAGATATGTGCCCCATTTTACAGGTTTTCTTTGATTTCCCAAGCCTAAGTAGTCAACTGAAAGCATTCATTCAAATCAGGGATATAAGACTTACTATACAGTGTGCAGTATGATTTTTTTTAACTTACATCTACCACTGAGAAATTTATAAGTTGAGATTTAAGAGGGCAGGCATGAGGACTGATTGGTCTCCTATAGTTTCTCTGAAACCTGAAAGATTATTGTATCAAAAGTCAGCATTTCATGGCCCCCCTATAGCCATAGAGAAAATTAAAATCGTATGAGGCACAGCAAGCTTAAACCATTCAGAATGCTCATAAACATATTTAAAGCCAAAATTACAGCTGTTTCTTGACTCTCGGTACCACGTATAGCTCTAGATATGGTTCTTACTTTCCTGTGCACACACTGTAACAGTAATTACTGTATTTTAAGCACCACACTATTCTACAAGAGCATTCTTTGGTGGTGATACAGCAACCTGGTGACAAAGAGCCCCTCCTGTACCACGTAATCACTTTCACAAGGGAAGCACTGTGTGTCATTAATGTTCCACCAGACCTTTGTCTTCCTTTGTTAAGAAATGAGACAACAGACCTTCTCAAATATAGAACCAAAGGGAGCATTTTGTTGAACATGCACGGTTTGGTAACCCATTGGCAGTGTTTTGTTTCTGTACTTTTGATGCAATTTCAAGTGTGGAACTTAATAGATTGCATATCAGTTTAAGTGAAGGACTAAGTGGTGCCCGGTAACTCCAAACTTGGGTGTGCACCTTTTCCTGCCACTGGGCTCTGAAACAGTGATGAATCAACAAACATGAACTCTAATTACACTGGAATATACCATCTGTTCTACAGAGATGTAGCAAGTGAGAAATCTTTCGCAAAATGGAAATTTATCAGATTCTGACAAAGTGAGAGCACATTTATTATTGTTGTTTAATCCTCTTTACTATTATTCTATGTTTTTATTGTTTCTTTTACCCGCACTTTCAGAATTTGAGGTAATTAGTTTAACAGCTCTCCAGTGAGGAAGGCAAAATGTACACTGAAATGTTGATGGACCAGACAGTATGAGATGACACTTGCTTTTACAAAGTATTTACCATAAGTTTGGTGTCTTGTGTTCATTTGATCCCAGTTATGTTTATATTACTATCTAATAGGCTGTCCAGCAGGAAAGGAGCTTATAAAGTATGTCATGGCTTTCCCTTGCCACAAATGTAAAATGCATGTTTAACCCTGGTGGTGGGGGCACTTATGAATAAAGTGGATCTTGAACACACAACGTTTAACAATTTGGGCTAAGGGTCATCGTTTGGTGATATTTTTGCAAGGATGTTTAGATTGCATCACTGACTTTAAAAACAACTTAGATGTCATCCACTAGGTATTCTGTCCTTTTGGAAGTAAAATAAACATAGATTATTTATATATTCATTTCTATTCCTGAGAAGTCCAAGGATGAGGTCTGCTGAAAGACTTTGAGTACAGCTTCTAGGTGTACTTCTAAGTGGCCTAGAAAGAGACAAAGTTATGCTGGGCCTAGTATTTGAAGAGAACCTGGTAGGATCACTATCCAAGATAGGGGAATTTGCTGAATATTACAACTAGGGGAATTTGCTGAATATTACAACTACAGAAGAAAGACGGTTCCGTCTCCCTTCCCTTTGGGTGCATGGGGTCAGCCTTCACTTCCCCAGTACCATTCTCCCTAGAATGAGACTAATACTCTGTCTTTGAGTAGAGGAGACCTGTATATAGGCAAAATCTTTCACACATTTCTTTTATGTGAAATCAATAAAAGTAGAATTGCTCTGGCTAAGGAAGGAAGTTGAAGGACAGAACCTCCTTCAAACTCAGCCTCCACGTCTTGTCTTCCCCAAGTCTTTTCTCCTTGGAAACCTTGGTAGAAGCTAACAGCTTCCCTGAGCACAGTCTGAAAATCTTTGACTCAAGGCAACTCAGACTTCCTGGGACACATTTCCCTTGACCTGAAGAGAAGTCACTCTTTGCTCTCTACTTTGTCTGATGGAATAAAGAGAAATACTGGAAAGTCCATGTTTGAATATGCAAGATATTTTATAATATAGATTCCCCTAAAGAGAGTAGAATTTCTGTTTATATACAACAATAACTAGCAACACACATATATTTCCAAATATGGAAAGGAAAACTATGAATACACATATGTGTATGTTTATAGGATCAGAGTTATGCTTATGCAGAATAAGTAGATGCTTATGTTGTGTGATTAGAAAAAAACCTCCTCAGACAAAATATACTTCCCACTGGCCCTGTTGCATGTGTTGGATCTCCCATTACTTGCTCCTTTGGGTAGAGGAAATTGTTGAAAAAGAACTATCAACTGGGTTATGGCATATAGTTTGCCATTATTGACTTTTAATATTTTATTTTCAACCAAGCCTGCAGAGAGGAAGATTAGGGGAGTTTGTGAAATACAGGACTGAAAAGATTCGGAGAATAAAAGGTATGGAGAAGAAGCTGGGTTTGGGGGAATGTTATTTAGGTTGGATTTGGAAGAGAGAGACTCTGACCAACTGCAGTGTGACACAGGTTATCGGAGACAGTTGTACATTTAAAATCAGAACCGTCCAGAAAGGAGGATAGATATGCAGAGGAAATCTTTGTTGCTTTTGCAGTTGTTTAACTACTTAGGGTCTGTGTGAGTATAACCTGTATATAAAATTAGTAATCAATTGGTATTCATATGTGGAAGACAGTGAGAGGGAGATTGACTAGATGGCCTGAGTCATACTCAAAATTTTCCAATTGTGTTGATTTGCTTCCTCACAAATCTCTTTACTTTTAATCTCTTTACTTCTTACTGAAATATCTAGCTTCTCTTTCCTAAAAGAGAAAAGAGAAAACTTGAGAAAAGCATCCCTAATAATCTATTGGCTGTTCTGTTGCACCTACAAATGCAGAGATTAGATCGATTTGTCTATCTACCTTGTGCTACGTAGCAAGGGTTAGGGGTATAAGGGGGACAAAGGCAGTGGGTCCTTCTGTAATACTGAGCAGGTGAACATGTTCTACAGGCTCTACATCAAGTGGACAGTCAGTTAACTATTACGTCGGATGTAGAGTTACCAAAACTAAAAGACAGATGAATTTTATCTGCATACTTGAAATATGGATCTCCCATGAGAATTCAGAAGAGAGGAAGATTTTAAAAATAAATAAATTTTTTAAAAGCCAGATGAAAAAGAAGGCTACAATGATAAATTGCAAAGTTTGAAATGGCCATTAAACTTGAGCAAGTCAAATGGCTACCATATGGGGTTTCATTTCTCATTTTATTTATAAACATTCACATAAAATTGTAAGGAGAATAAAGGGAAAATCCTTGAACTCCTGTGAAAGACATTTTGTGCTGCATATGTTGAATTACTATTAAGTATTCACCTGTCTTAAATGGGCTTTTTCTCCAGCCTCTGCATCATACATCTTAATGTCAGTAACATCTGCAACGGAATGGTAATGTGGATCAGTGAAGATAATCACCAGTTAATAAGAGCTTCAAATCGTGCTTTGGCTAGTGTACACCCCTTATTGTACTTCTTTGTATAATTTACCAGTACAATTTTATTTAATGCTTATGCTTGATCAAAAAGTGCTTGCGTATGAAATTAGCCGCAAATCTGAATTTTAAAAAATTACTAGCACAGTGGTCCTTTTGCATCATGCAGCCCTTCCCTTTGAGTTTTCTTTCGAGCTGAGATCTCAGAAGTTGTCATTTAAAAATCATTCTTGGTTTCTATTTGAGTACATTGGTGATATGGACGTAGCCTTGCTTTTTTTCACTAAGTCTATGCACCACGAAGATGAAAAGATGAAAGGTACGAAATGTGTGTTTTTTCCTCCATTGATAAATCTCAAGTGCATTGGGTCCTGTGGGGAAACCTTGACCTTTAGTATTTCTGGTTTTGTTGCTCTTTATTTATTTTGCAGCAGAAGGTGATTGGTCATGAAAAATAACCCAGGGGCGTTGCGGTGGGTAGTGGAGGGAAGGCAGAGGAGTGAGCTGGGTTTGGTTAGTTAATTCAGGTTAGGGAGTGTGCTGGGTTTGGTTAGTTAATTCAGGTTAGGGAGTGAGTGCTGGTTTCACAGCTGCTGTTCAGGTTCAGTGGCACGGCCAAGTTTTGCATTTCAAGTTCCCATATAGAAAACTGACAGTCTTCTCCGCCAGAACCCTTTTTAATGTTCCTCTTTGGCTCAGGGTCTGCCTTTAGCCCATGACTTTCAGTAGCCTTCCTCCCCCATGCAGCCTTGCCAGAGCCACTCAGTTGTGGGCTTCAAAGCTCCTGTAATTCCAGTCCTAGCAGGCCCTTAAAAATGTAGCAATGCCAGATGTGCAGTGGAAATTTTTAAATGTGCGCTTTCTCTTAGGACTGTGAACACTGAACATCACATAAACCTCTGATGGTCCCCTTGCCACCTGCTAGAGCTAAGCTAACACTTGCTTCTGGGTTTATATTTGTGGCTCTTAGGTACGGGGTCGGCCCCGGCTTTTGGTTCTTGCGTTTTTCCATCCCTTTCCTTCTGTGCCAAATAGCTTCTTGGTTTTATGATGTGGACAGGGGCTGATGAGGGAATAGTTTGAGTCCACAGCCTCCACTTGCATTCATGGCCTGGGCTGAGTTTTAATACAGACCTTGGTTAGAGACAAGTCTAGTTCTCCACAAAGCTCCCTTTTACAGTTTAAATAAAGAAATGATAAACATCAAAAGATCAACAGTTTTCCAAAGAAGCCAATAGGTAATAGTCATGCCCAGGAGCACTGTTATAACTGAAAACCTTACAATGAGCATTGAATTGTAGCTTTGTTCCCGTTTGTTCTTCCTCCCTATAATAGGGTCCCTTAAAAAGAAAGGGGAATAAAAAGAGGGAGGGAAGTTTGAGAATTGAGACTGAAATGAGTCTGATCATTTAGATGTAATGAAGCAAAGAAACAATCTTCAGTTCTGGAGGCTTTTTGTTGTTGCTGTCAGGGTGGGTATAGATACATTGAAAAATAGCTCTGTGCAATCCAATTGCAAAATAAATCCTGGCATGTGAGTTTGTATTGAACAGGTGAAGTGAGTATTTTGTGGGTACAGTGTGTACTAGGCCAATGGAAAACACTCTCCTAGGGGATTCTATGTCCTTTGAAACAGCAAGAAGTGATGGCTCTAGTATTTTTCTCTTGTGAAAAAAAAAAAAAATTTGTGGTGGGTGTGTCTATCTTCCTCATTACAGAGCATTTATGGAGTTAGGATTTCTCCTGTTCTAAAGATGGGCAATCATCCTTCAAATTACAGAATGAAATTTCATGCATTTCAGGGTTATTGGGTCTTTAAAATCTCTTCTAAGAGACCTCCACAAAATGAGGGATTCTGACAATGAGGCTGGTTTAAATAATGCACTGGTAGCAGACGGGTTAACAGGCAGAAGCAGAGCTGAGTGCACATGCATTGTTCGGTGTCTTGCCTTAGCTATCAACTCTAGGAAGGGATTTTTACATACAGTTCAGCTGGGTGGGCTACTTGTCATCACCCAGAAATGGTCATTTCTTCTAGAATGGTGGGTGTGTGAGTTGCTTTACTCTTTATCCTAAAGTGTCTGTGAATAGAAGGTTTATCTGAGGTTTAGAGTTAATCCATAATTAATCTGAGGAAGGGCTTGAAAATACTGAGTAAAAGGCACTGTAAGTTTGCAAGAGTCAAAACAAAGAAGGACAATGGAGACTACTATGCAGAAAATTCAGGCTAACGCCTTTCTATGTGCCTATAGAACAAAGCCAAGCGGACAATGCAAATTCAAACAGACCAACCTGCTGTCATCATGGTCGAAGAGGATGGATGTTTGTTCAATATTTAGAACTTTGGTCTGGAAATCAGGAGATGTACTTCCAATCCCAGTTTTAGTGCTGACGTCTCTGTTAAAGCATTCTCCCCAAAGCCACAGGTCAGTAGGAAAGCAAGTCATTTTCATGTTTTTTGCTTACATTTGCCCATCTGTGAAATGGGGATGACGACATTCTCTGCTGTTCCTTTTCTCTTTGGGGATTTGGTTAGGTGGTTGAGATAAAGTGTGTGGATGAGCTTCGAGTTCTTCCATGGAAAGGTGCTCTAGAAATACAAGCTGGCATATGTTGTTTGAAGGTATTGGCGCCCTGCCATGGTGTGGACGGCGGTCAGCAAGCCACAGCCCTATACACACATGCTGAATCCGAGCATTCTCCAGCCTGCCTGGAAAGTGACATTCAGCATCACGGTGGAGAACCACTGCAGGGATTGACACCTTGAAGTAAGATCCGCTTAAAAACAAGGTGAAAAACAGCTTTTTTTTTTCACATATTCTAAATCTATCACACGTATAAATGAAAATAAGGAGATTTATGAAATGGCAATGCAAATCTTCACGCTAATCAACAGAGTTTAGGAAAAAAATCAGCCAGGAGCCCTGAACATGCCCATGGCAAGTGTACTGCTTCAGCCTGCAAGAGATAAAGTACACTAGTGCATATCAGTTAGTCTAATTTATTCAGACTCATTGCCATATCACAACCTTGTGTTTGATTTTCTTATAAACTAATAATTTCTTGAATGAACTAATACTGCTACAGCCACTAGTACCTCCACCTTGTAGAAGTTTTTTATTGTTGTATATGCAACTAAATTGAAATATCTTTCACTTGAAATATTGACTTTAATATCTCATTTGAAAAATTCATGAAGCCCTTGATGTTAAATCCATACTCAATTTAGCCAAATGCCATTAGAATATGCAATACGCCTGAATACAGAAAGCATTATTGTCTGTGTTTCTGCAGAAGAATTACATTTTATGACTGTAACGTCAGGATCTTTTTTGGATCTGTGCATGAGTAAAAGAAAGGGAAAGGCAGCACATTAGATGCAAAATGAAAAGTGGTATTGATTAGGCTCCCATTTACCCACTCTCTGCCTCATTCCCTAAATGCATGGAAATAAGGGTTGTGCCACTGCAACTAACAATGCTCTATAATGAATGGAACAATCTTTAGAAAATTAGTGTGAGCATGTATGATAGTGCACAGATGTTGCTCCGAGTAACTGTCATACATTTCTTTTACATCTCCATTTACATAAGTCTCTTTATTTCCTAATAGTATCATAATAGAAACATGACAATAGTTAATGATTTCATAAAACATGTAATGTAAAGGCTGTCAGAAAGGTAGAACGTTAATTGAAACCTATAGCTATACTGCGTTAGAATTACATTTCCTAAATGACTCATGCTAAAAATATTCCTCTTGAAGAGAGAAAGACAAAGACAGGTATTTAAAACAAAACAAAAAAACCCTCAAGATTTCAGCAAATTAAAAATTGTCCCCCCAGTAAAACACTGACTGACAAATACTGCAAAATCCACCATGTGTTAATAGAACATTTTTTTTGCCTTTAGTAATTTATGGGCACTTCCCCCGCATCTATCGATCACATTTTAAAAAGTAAACTGCATTAACATTTTAGACTATAATGGCTGCAGAAAATATTTGCTTTTTATCACTACTGAAACATCATCGTAGCGCGTGCTTCCGTTAGCCACTGCGGGAAGCAGGATACTTCTTTCTGAGTGAAAAGACAGCTAGCACGTTCATGTTTACACAGGTATTCCACGATGCCCCGCAGGAACAGTGCTGGGGACAGGCCATGACTGTATTTTAAGACTAGAAAGAACACATTTACGAAACTGAAAAAAGAGCAGAGGAGAAGGAGATGGGGAAAAGAGGAGCCCTTACTCAACAGGATAACTGAGTAGCTAGAAGACGTCCTCGGGAGAAGAGTCAGTGACAGTCCTGGAGCTCCGAGGAGTTCAGCCCCTGCGGCTGCCTGCTCTGTAGCACCACCTGCTGGCCAGCCTGTGGTGTCTGTCAGTCCTGGTGACGAAGTGTCCTGTTCCGCTGGAGACAAAGGTCACTGCCTGACTTCAGTTTTAACATACAGCATGTGAGTTGCAATCTGTGCCAAATAAGGGGAGCAGGGAACCAAAGGCAAGTCACGGAACTGCATGGGCCACATAGAATATATATGAAACTGGCTATTCACGTCCTTTTTTAAAGAAGGAAAGAAAGCAAAGCCTTGTTTTTATGGAGTGAGAAGTGTAAGAATCCCAGGGGTTTTTAGAACAAGACTAAGCCATCTGTGCAAGAAAATTTATTCTCACCTTGATCCTTCAACATCTTGCGTATCTTCCATTCTATTAAATTAAGGCATTACTGAAATATGTTTAAAATTGAACACCATTCATCACAGAGATTGAGTTAGAATATCTACATAATATTTACACATCTCAACAGGAAAAGTAATTTTTCTTTTCAGTAGTTATCATTTTTGAAAACCCGGGTTGACTTGTAAGCCACCGTCTGTCTCATCCCTTACTAAGCGTTTCCTCAGCTGATGCATTTCACTGATTTGATCTCACTGATAGGGTAATAAAATCATTGGTCACTCAGACACACAGAGGCTGGGAGCCATGTGTTGAATCACCTGCTGTTAATTTAGAGTGAGGTATACAGATGGGACTCGGGGACCCAAATGTGTTAATCTGAGAAATCCCTTGGCAATATCCCATGGATTACAAAAAATATTCGGTATATTACTGCAAGTTAAATACTTCTAGAATTAATTATTAAAAGTGTATTTACCAGGGTTTAGCAACTATTTAATATGTGTTGCTTCCCAATGGGAGATTAGCCTATGTAAGGCCTGTGGAATCCTGGGGCCTTTGGAATTTATTTAACAAATGATAAGCACCTGATTAAAAATAAATTAAATGCTAGTTAAAGTATTTAGGGAGCTCATTTTAAGTGTTTCATTAGTAAGAAGTTTCCCCATCCCATCTTTATTGTTTTAGAATTACTAACTTTATATACTGCAGTAGGAGACAAGATGGCCGCCAGAGAGGAACTGAATGACCATATTTCTTAATTAATTTTCTTCTCTTGTGAGAGTTTTTTTTTTTAAAGAAGATTTCTATGATTGTTTTTTCCCCATGAAAATAGATCTCTTAATGCTATAGAAATTTGGAAGAAAGTATTTGGTAACAGTTGCACCAGTTACAGGTTGTTCTAGAATTTGCCTATACTTCTGTTTTCTTCTCGGAATACATATGTAATTGTCCCTGACTCTATTTTCCAAGTTTTGTTCTGGAGTTAGAATTTCTATAGTTAATGGGAGAAAAAAATCATTTTCTCTCGTACAGTGCTTCATAGAAAAAATGTAAATCATAATTTATGACAAAGTGGTTTGAATTCATCTTTCAGATGTATTGAGTACTTGTTATTATTTGCGAGCCATTGTACTAGGCCCATTCGTATACTTTTTTCTGAGGTCAATTTTCAAGACATTGTCTCGCTTACAAATTTATATGCATGATATGCACAATGCCGGTCTGCTTAAGTTTGAATCAGAAAAGTGCAAGAGCTCAGGCCAACCCAAATCTTTCCTTAAACAGAACTTTTGGAAAAAAACAGGATTATTCTGAAGCCAATCCAGAAAAGCAGTGGAAGTTTTACATCAAAACCGACCTAAAGACATGCTTATAGATGAAACTGTATATTTTGTTTTAGTACTTAAATTATGTTTCATGTGTTTGAAATCAATTTCTTTGCATCTAAACTGTTTTTGTTTTTTTTAAAGTGGAAGTTCCTTGAGACTAGGCTCTCATCTTTATATAAATAAAAGGCATCCTGACTCTCAGTATATTATGCTTGATACTAACAAGTCAAAAGTTATGGTGAGTTCTGAACTTGGATCTCATTCATATCAGTGTCTAAGAGCTGTGGATTTGGAGGAAACTGAGTAGGAGTCGGGATCTGGGGGCGTGGTGTAGAGGGCAGAATCTGGTGGAGAGAAATGCTGTTTTTGATAATGAGGCACTTCCTCCTCGTTATCCATGAATAACGTTCCAGTAGAGAAGGTCTCAGAGCTGAAGAGCAGATGTATTTCTTTAGATATCTGGAAGGACTAGATCACAAACTAAAGATAGCTATGCAGGGGCACATCTTATAAAAATGTGGCAGATTTACCAGATTTATTCAGATAGGGCCTTCCTGCTGTTGACCAAGTATAGGCCAATCAGGAAATAGTGATTCTAAATAGGACTCAGACTTGGATTTTTGGTAACAGAAATCTCTCTAGAGCCACAGCCTAGATGGATGAAGTGCCAGTAAACAGGAGAATCTGATCACAATACAGAGTCAAAGATTGACTGGTGTGGGTTGTGGCTGAGAGCTGAAAGTCAATGATAATAATTGACTCAGTTTATCTTAAAGATCAGGGATAATCAACCTAAAAGATAAAAGAAGTTGCCTTCTTAATTTATCAACCATGTCTTGAGACCAGAGGACACACCTGCTTAAGGTTCCTGCATTAGGCAACTCCAAAGAAAAATGTAGCATTTCCACAAATCCAGAAGACAAATGTATGTAAAATGAACTTTCCACAGTTAATATGGGTAGATTTACCACCACGAAAAGAGTGAACAAAATCAGGTGGAAATAGACTGCATCTTGGCTGTGTTTATTGGCCATGGCCAGTGGTCAGGCAGCACACATGGTCTTATGTTACTAGCAAAGGCTTTGAAACCTCTCCTGGATTACTTCCCAGCCTCACAGCTCCCTGAGTGATGAGGGTAACAACTAGCCAAGAGACTGATGATGCTGCTGAAATTACCTCTTTGGCCTCACAAAGAGCCATCCTCAATCCATGGAGAACAGCCAGCCTGTCTGCAGAGATGGCAACTTGGGGGTTGAATGCATCCCATTGTACGTTGGGTTTGCATTATTCCATGGGAGACCTTTCAGTAGGAAGGATACCTGATGATATTTTATGCTACCAGGTAGTGTTGGTGAATGCTGGGCAGTTTTGTCTTGAGGGGAGAGTCTTAGAAGTTGCCTTGTGTGCTACAGAAGTTCTTGGTTTATGACAGCTAAAGACACTGATACCGGCTACTTGTTTGTGGTCACTATATTTGTGTGTATATAATTATCATAATGTTCAGGTCTAGAATTGTGGAAAAACCAACATGCTGTATATATATATATATATATATATATATATATATATATATATATATATAATCTAGCTCACAGTGAAATTATTCCTACATTAGTGTCAAATAAAAACACTTTCTGGTGCATCAGCACCAGAGCCAATCCATTCCTAATCCCTGAAGCTAAAAATAATACAACTGGCTGCTTTCTGAAGCAGAAGATGTTCGTCTTAAAACATTGGGGAGGGCTTTCCCTGGTGGCGCAGTGGTTGAGAGTCCGCCTGCCGATGCAAGGGACACGGGTTCGTGCCCCGGTCCGGGAAGATCCCACATGCCGCGGAGCGGCTGGGCCCGTGAGCCATGGCCGCTGAGCCTGCGCGTCCGGAGCCTGTGCTCCGCAACGGGAGAGGCCACAGCAGTGAGAGGCCCGCGTACCACACACACACAAAAAAACCCAAAAAACACTGGGGAATGTGGAATTGGGTTCAAAGGGTATGGCTTTCCTCTGTTGGATACTCATATCTTTTGGGACTCTATACATACTTTGCTTGTTGCTTCAGAAGGGCCAGGTGAAAAGGGCTACTCAGTGAATACAGTCCAAAGTTGAGTGGATTATTAGTAGGCGAGTCATTGAGAAAGCATAAAATAATAATTGATGATAGCTAACATTTATTGAGTACTTCATACATGCGAGGCACGGTACTAAATTCTTGCATACATGACTTTATTTCTTCCAACCATCTTTGAAATAGATACTATTATTTCTGCATATTTTTCACATGAATAAACCAATGCTTAGAGTGGTTAAGGAAATTGCCTAACCTAGTAAGTGACAGAGCTGGTTTTGACTTTGGCTTATCTGACTCCAGGGCTCAGTATCTTTCCCTTGAGTGTTTAGGTAATGAAAAGGTTAGTGTCATAGGGAATTGAAGGCATTAGGGTTAAAATAAAAAGTATTACAAACTATACTTAAGACTCTCAACATATGTAATGAGTTGAGACAATCGCCCATCCCCCAGCTTAGACCGCAGAGCTTACCTCCTAGTAGAGGGTACCTACCCTCCCTGGTGACACTGCTCTTCCTTTCCTCTAAGTGATAACTATTATAATGAATTTGGTTGGTGCATTTCTTTATACTTTTGCTACGTACATATCTATCCTTAAACAATGTATCTTGTGGTTTTGCATTGCCTTTAATTAAGTTCTGATATGCATGTTTCTTTGAAAGTTGGAAAGAAGGAACCTAAAGAGAGGGAAACCCTAGAGCTCATGGCCTGTGGGAGTTTGTCGTGCAGTGGTAAACCTGTTTTACAGATTTTCAGTATTTTCTCAGGACTTTATTAAAGGTCTGAGCAATTTTGCCCGTGTATTTTCAGGGAAAATGTTTCTGAACCACAAGCACACAAAACAGATCCTGCAATAGTTGCCCTCTCCTGTAACTGGGGGCAGGATAGAATTTGCTCTCTTGTCCGCACCATGTGATTGTCAGAATGGCTATTTTTCTTTGATTCTGCATTTTCTGGCACTTAGAAAATGTACCCCAAGAAGTTAAAATCATCATCCTTGCTTGGTGCTCTGTGGCAGCTGCCTGCCTGGTGGCTTCTGGTAGTTCCGTGAAACGTGTGGGCAGAGGAACAGAAGGGCCGAGGAAGGAAATAGAGTGACTGGAATAGCTTTGCCGGCAGAGTGTTTGTAGCTGAAGGTGGAGCATCTCCAGAGGACACTGTTAGGAATATTTTAAAATCACAGGTGTGCTTCTGTTCCCTGCAATTTAAAGATACATTGCAAATGCAATTTGTATAACTGTTTCACAGTGGGGTTACATGGCTTCCTTATTTCTAAGATGGGGTTCTTGGCACTTCCTAGGCAAAGAAAAGGTGAGCTGTGTCTACTTCCTTCAGGAATGAATGAATTTTAAAGCAACTCTGTTTTTCCAGAATCTGGGGTAGAGGCTGTAGGAACTACACAAAAATCTTTTGAAAAAAATGAATAACTAGAAACGTTGCGTTTTTCCACTTGAGGCTAACCACTAATCCCGTTGTATACAAACTTTTATTTATATCTGTTAACCCCACCACAATTATCTAGTTCAGCTTTGAGGTGGGACGAGTGCTGAAGATTGCTTCACACATAGGTGGATTCTGGGCACACTTTCAGTGGTAAAAGGAAAGACCTTCTTGTGCCCACGTCTTTCATTTATTTACTAAAATTTGACATTCTACCTGAGAAATTTTATTGAAAGGGATAGAAGAAGGAAATAAAAGTGAACCTCCTAAAAGTAGTTGTCCAAAGTTCTAAAATTATATATCACATCAATAAACTTCTTTGAGTACTTACCCCAAAATATGCATATTTATTGATTTATAAGTTACATGTAAAAACATTTTAACTGAAGGAGAAAAAGTGGAATAAAATATTTTATTTAGTACTGGTACAAAGCCCTTTACTTTCACAAAGTTATTATTATTATGACTATGATTAGTTATAATTCAAAAATTGTATCATCTTGGTTTAATACTTTGTGATATTATTTGGTTTGGTTCTAAGTTCAGCTTACTTTAAAATTTTGTTTTAATGTCTGTTAGAGCTAAAAGTAATACTTCATTTAAGTACGTAGGTAAAATAAAAAAAGGCATTGTGACTGCATTTACCAATTTGTGATGCCCAGTTTTTAGTTTCCTAAAACTAAAACCACTCTACAGGCATTTGTGTTGCTCTTTGGCGAGCAAATGTCCTTCTTTCTTGATGCTGATTAGTTGTATTTGCAAACTAATTAGAAGGTATACATTTTAATATTTTTAACAAATGGATTTAAATTCCTCTGAGAGTTTTGACCTGGAGGATTTTTAAACAGGTTACAATATTCTATTTTTAAGTTGTTAAGAAGTATGAAGATGTGAGATTTTTAACAGGTGACAGACATATTTTCAGTAGTAAAATCATACTAAAATGGAAATGATTCTACATACCAATTTTTAAATATTCTTTCCATAGCCTAAGTTTTAGATTTTTGCTTTTTTTTTTTTTTTTTTTTGTGGTAGGCGGGCCTCTCACTGTTGGGCCTCTCCCATTGCGGAGCACAGGCTCTGGATGCACAGGCTCGGCGGCCACGGCTCACGGGCCCAGCCGCTCCGTGGCATGTGGGATCTTCCCGGACCAGGGCACGAACCTGTGTCCCCTGCATCAGCAGGCAGACACTCAACCTCTGTGCCACCAGGGAAGCCCTTTTGCTTTTGTTTTTAATACAGTGTTTCTTATCCTGGTTAAAACATCCCGTTAAACATTAAAGGCCAGATCAAGTATGCTTTCTTTCCAAAAAAAGTCAACAAAGTCATACTTTTTGTAAAAGAAAAATGAAAACATAAGTGTCTCAAGATTTTCTAGTTCTTGGTCATGAGATAATTAGTTTACTTCTATGTGGTACAAAATATTTTTATGGGCCCTTTCTATCTCATTGTAGGGAATTATAAATATTTTACTATATTTTAAAGGTTTTGTGGTTGTCATGGCTGTTGTTAATCCTACGGTAAGACTCTGGCACTTTTAGCTTCAACTTTTTGCTGGAACAGCTTGTGACCGATGCCAATGAAAAGATTTTTTGCATAATTTTTTAAATCTTCTAATCCATTTTGTGAGGCTTAATTTAGTTACAACTTGATAACGTAACACACACATCTACTTAAGTTAAGCAAACTGTACAACCTCACAATACAAGGGAGGCATTCTGAGGCCCTCTGTTGACTCTTCTACACTTGACTCCTGTCCTTTCCTCAGGGTACCTTGTGTAACTTATGTGGTCTGTGACCACTTGAAAGGCAGATTGAATGGGGGTACTGGAGTCAATCTAATATAGGTATTAGATATTAGTAAACTTTGAAATTATTTACATGAAAAATACATATGAATAGAAGAATTAATGTTTTCCTTCCCTACCCCAGTATATCACTATACACTCCAGATTAGAAACTGCCTTTATAGCACTGCAAATATCCTTGGGTCGTGGAAGTTCTTGAAGACATTATGTCACTCACTATGAATTAATTTGACTCTTTTGAAAGTAGGTTTTGATAGACTGAGAACATGAGTGAAGTAAATAGACTTGACCCTTGGAGGTGGTGAGTGGTTACTGGAATTCAAGGGGAGACTGAGAAGATAATGTACAAAACTAGGAAGCTGGGAGAATGAAACACAAATTCTAGGGTTTTGCAATAGTCAGTTCTTTCTACTTTTGTGAGAATTCAGAACCGTCAGGCAGGACAAAGCAAGCACTGCAGCTATCCTCTTAATGTTCCAGTCCAGAGAGTATCTCTGTACTGGGCCCACCAGAAGGAAAGGTGTTGGGCCAAGGCATAGCCAAGCCTCAACATTGAGTCTGGACATGGCCCCCAGCCATGGCAAAGGTGTTTGGTCAAAGCGTAGGTGATTTGATCTCAAACGATGGTATCTTCCCATGGATGGTTGGTTGCCCTCCCTTGAATTATGAATATGGTCTGGCATTCATTCTGAGGTCTAAAATTTAAGTGTTCAAATAGCTTTTCTGGGCTATGCCATTTTCCCATGGGAAAGTTTGAGGTGGCTGTCCAGTTTAACTGTGTTACAGTAAGGTCCCACACCACGGTAGTGGCAAAACCAGTATTTTCAAAGACTCCATAAGTCCTCCCAGGAAAGCTACCGGAGTTGGTAACTTTCTTCTTCTTATTCTATTTTTAAGGTTGGCAGCAGAAGTAGAGGATTTCATTTTGTCCACTGTATTATTTTAATTTCTGGGATGGTAGTGCCATCACCTCACCTCTTTCTTCCATTTCTTCTTGGTTTCCTTCACCTATTCCCTGAAACACTACCACCAGACACAGGAAGGCACTACCATTTGTATTCAACATCACAGATGATCACCATCAAATAATGTAATTAGATCATGGTTCCTTTATACTTGACGTTGAGAGGAGTAAGATGGGCGTTTTATAATATGACATTTTAGAGCGTATGTGTCTTTTAACATCTACCTGTTCTCTGGAGAAAACATATTTTCCCTTGATGAGTAAAAATACATCTATTTTCTGTAAATCCTGAATGCCACATCAGCTTATGCTACACTCCAGGAGATGAAAAAACCATCAATGTAACACATGTAAGATAGTCTATACTCTGTGCTAAGTCTGATGCCGATGGATGAAAACTTATTAGAGGAATGCATTCACCGTGCTTGGAGACTTTGCTGTTAACAGTTTTCCGTATCTCATTTATCTAATGTGAGCCTTATTTCAGAGAATTCAGATTAGATGATGAAAGCCTGGGTAAAAAGTCTACCAAAAAACAAAAAATCCCCCAACCCTGTATACTTTTCAGATTGATATAACTCATGGGTGAAAGTGGGTGGTGGAGAGGAACTGAAAACAGTACATTATCAAGTCATCCTCCTCTACAGAATTCAAATAAGCAATTCTTTTTTTTGTGTGTGTGTGTGTGGTACACGGGCCTCTCACTGTTGGGCCTCTCCTGCTGCGGAGCACAGGCTCCGGGCGCGCAGGCCCAGCGGCCATGGCTCACGGGCCCAGCCGCTCCGCGGCATGTGGGACCTTCCCGGACCGGGGCACGAACCCGTGTCCCCTGCATCGGCAGGCGGACTCTCAACCACTGCACCACCAGGGAAGCCCCTAAAGACTTTTTATGCATCGTTTCATTAAGTCTTCAGAACAACATTATGAAGAGTTACCGTTATTACCCCCATTTTACAGATGAGGAACTGAGGCAAAAAGACCTTAACTTTCCCAAGGTAGAGGAAGAAGTAGACTCAGTCTCAGCCCCCATTTAAGCACTGTGCCACACGTCCCTAATTGAAATAAATAAGTATTGCTGCTTAAAGTTAAAATCTCAGCTGTCTAGAAATGTTACTTCTATGAATTCCTGATGATGCATATAAATAAGATATTTATGCATATATTAAAAAAGCCTTAATTACAACTAGGCTGCAGTTATGTTGCCTAGTAAAGTCATTCCCAGACTTTCTTTAGTGATAGATAAGAATGTTTTTACAATTAAAGTTTTGAGTGTTTTCTGTAGGTGGAGGTTTACATACAGCATGAAGATAGCTTCAAGGTTGACAACTTGCTGTCAAGATACTTAGGAGAATGCTGAATCTACCCTGGAACTTGAGGTTTACAAAATCATTAAGCCTTGTTTATGTTATTCCTTTGCTTCACAAAAATATTTTTTTTACAGACAGTACAGAGGTAAACTTGAGCTTTGCTCCTGTCGGAATTATCTAATTTCTAATTAAGGGAGCCTGATTTAATGAGATTTTCCTGAATAGTTTGGATAAGGCTTGGATGACTGACTTTAAGTGATATGTTGGTGTTTTTTTGTTTGTCTGTTTGGTTTTTTTTACTAATCATTTGTTGCTTTCATAATTGATCAGTCCAGCATTTCTTGTAGAGCTGGGTAATTAGGCATTTGTTATAGACACAGTGGGACTATGAGATGAGACATGAGAATGAAGAGCCCAAAGGGACTCACAAGCTGCTGAGGGTCCTCACCCCCCTGCAGGCTGCAAAGGGGCAGGGGATTTATGACAACCAGAGTTGGAGGCCTACCCGTGACACTAGTCATCACCAGGTGAGGGTTCCTGCTTAGTACTTCTGCTAAATGTTGGAATTTGTTCACACATTAGTGTCTGAAATTTCGTGAAGTTAGTGCTAATATCAGCTGCAAGAGCAATTGCATTTCTCCACAATCTCTTTTCACGTACACAAGACTATTGGAAATCACTAAAAATTAGGGAGGAGACAGCCATCTGAAAGTCTATTGGTCATCATATTATTTCAAGATGATGAAGGGGACCACAGAGTGGAAGATCCTGGATGTCTATAACAGTTTATCAGAATTGGTTAAATTCAATTAATTGCTTTGATAGTTATGATAGAACAAGCAAACAAAATGATGATGTTGGCTACCAAGTAGTTTATTTAACCTTATTTCACCTCAATTCTACATTAGTCATGTTCCTGACTTTTAATAAATATATTTCTAGAAAGTGAATATACTCTGGGTTTTCCAACTCTCTGCACATCCATGGAATACACCAGATTTAAAAGGCAATGCCTTTAGGGAGACCCTGGTTTGTCAGCTTGGAGAATTTACTGTGAACAGACAAAAGAAAGCCCAGCACAAACTGCAGCTCAGCCCTCACACATATAAACACGTGCTCCCATAACCCATTTCTTTTAACGAGTAATGAATTACCTCCCCTGTTTTCCTGAACTCTGGCTTTTTTTCCAAAAGGCTATTCAGAAAAGTGCATTGTTGTGGAACACCCAGGTAAGATGAGACAGTCAGTTCAACCCATGTTATTAAAGAAATTGGTTCACCTTTTTGATTCTGTGTCATTGTAGTTTCAGCCATTCATTTGTTCAATAAGCAGTTTGGTATGTTCTGGGAAATAATGAATATTGATCATAAAATCGATCACTTATTAAGAAACAGACTAAGGGAAATTGTTTGTCCAATCAATTGTAATTTTTGATTTGTTATTTATATTTTCCAATTTCGTCCACCCCTCCCCGAGGCTCTCCTGTACCCAGGAGCACCAAGGGAAAGGCATATAGACACTGGCTGAAACTTCTGAAAGAGCACAAAACCCCATACATTCATTATAGATCGTGCCGACTGACATACCCCATAATAAAAGAGAATGGGATTGAGAATTGCAGACACACTGCCTCTTGCACCTGTGGCTATTGGGCTGAAACTTTATATAGTAATAGGATTTGCTTAAAAGGGTATGTGCTTACTGTTCATGATGTGTAAGCTAGCTGTGTTGAGCTTTAGAAGATAAAACACTTGCACCCAGTTAAAATGTCTGTAGGAGCGCACAAAGATTTTGAGTAAGCCTGGAAAGAGAAGTTGATTACTTTGGATACATATGATATTTGTTTTACTTGAAGTGTTCCTATTTTTTAAATGTTTTGGGTACAATAGAAATGAAATTCACCACTCTTAGAATTTTCTGAAGCTGTAACAATGAAAATGTGCCCAGTTGGGGCAGGTTTGAAATAACTAAGTGATACAATGTGCAGATGGATCTTCCAGGGATGTAGGGGGCGGGGGATGGGGGGAAATACATGTCCTTCAAGATCCTGGGAAAAGGGACCACGGTCCTCTTGTGCAAAATATTGATGAGTACTTTGATGAACCCTCTGAGGAAAGACTGAGTCCCGCTATGAAACAGCCGACCTGATCGCCATTCTAGATATCCTTGTTAAAATGAGGAGTGAATCAGGTGCAACCTCAGAGCACATATGTTTCTAGTTTCATTTTTCACTTATGTGGAAAACTAGGGCTTGAAACCAATGTATAAACTAATCTCATTCCTAGCAGAAGTGATTCCAACTTTTTGCCCTTTTCTCTAAGGTGGAGAAAATGTAACTGCATCCCCAAGTGGCTAATTAACGTTTCCTGGGATTTGTGAGCACCAGGTGAATATATTGCTGATGCTCATACTTCATCTGAAATGTGATTTTGAATATCCCTCTGGCCGCAGACACCGATGAAAATTGCCTCTCTCTCTCTCTCTTTTTTTCCATACTGTTTTCCAACTTCCTTAAGACCAGAGCTCTTCATTCACAGCCTGTGGTAGTGGGCCTAATTTACAGCTGAAGTTACAAGTTTAGATGCTTAGTGGATATCTTAATGGCTCCAAAAGCAGGGAGTCCTTTGTTAAAGAACTAAAAGGATTGTCAATTTGATGTTATTAGTTGGACATCCCACTTGCATTTATCTTTAGACTTGACTACTCTTTCGTTTTTCACCTGCTTTTACCTGTTACCTTTGCACCTTTCCTCCACGGACTAGTCTTCAGTTTAGTTCGTTCATACGCCTCCTTGCGGTAAACCTACTTTCTGTACAGGATCGAGAACTACTAATATGTGATGTGGTAACAGTCTTATGAGCATTGTGTCACACTGCATCCTTGCGACCGTCTCTTCAAAGTGAATCCTTTTATTAATCTGCTTCATGTCTTTTTATTTCCTCCTCCTGGTTTGTTTTCCTCTCTTCTCTTTCACCCTACCTCTCACAGAACCAGTCATCACTTGTCTTTTGCATCTTCAACAACTCAATCCTCTCTGGATCTCTCCCTTTTGCGTATAAATCATGGATCTCCTTCTCCTTACAAACCTTGAATACCAGCCCAGCCTCACTATCCACCCTGCCTCTTCCCTACAAGCTAAGGTCTTATTTCTCAACTTTCCTTCCTTTTGCAAAACTCCAAGAACAGGTAACTGATGCTTTACCACCTTACTCTTCAGGATATTGCTGTTTTGTTTCTAAAAAGTGGACCTTGTATTCATTGCTTTCACTTTTTTTAATTAAAAAAATTTTTTTTAACTTTTTATTTTATATTGGAGTATAGTTGATTAACAATGTGAGTTTAGGGTGTACAACAAAGTGATTCTGTTGTACATATACACGTAACTATTCTTTTTTGAATTCTTTTCCCATTTAGGTTGTTACATAATATTGAGCAGAGTTCGCTGTGCTATACAGTAGGTCCTTGTTGGTTATCCATTCTAAACATGTGTACATATCAGTCCCCATGCTTTCACTTCTTAATCATCATTCTTTAACCATCTACACTCTGGTTTTGACCCTGACTCTGTTTTTAGAAAGAAGCAATGATCATTTTATTCCCAAATCTTTTAACCCCTTTTTTTTTTTTTTTTTTTTTTTTTTT